>NW_028277076.1:3978653-4131057 GCF_059951505.1 Python bivittatus | reverse complement strand
ATGTTCTCTATGCCCAGTCTGTTCCTCTCCCTCTTCCCTTTTGACTTTTGTCTACTTTCCTTGTGGCCTTTCATGATTCCAATTAAAAGTCTGGTTCTCTTCTTTGTCTCCATTTAATAGATTTCTCACCTTGTGTTTTTCCCTCCACCCAGTGACGATATGAGGATATGAAAGTATCCGTCAAATGGGAGACATATAGTCCTGGTTCCAGGGCTTGGGATGCCCTGGGATGAGATGTGGGCAAGCTCCACCTTGTCCAAAGCATCTTTCCCTTCATTGCATTTCTCCAGGTGCAAACTGCATTAATTGTGCCAAGAGTCTCCAAGAATGGGACCAAGGTGCAAATGAGGGGAGGAAGACCACCTTGAAGAGATGGGATTAGCCAGTAATCCCTCTGTGGTCTGTCTTATCTCTGGGCCCAGTTTGCACCACTGCACAAGTGGTAGCAACCTCCAAGCTTTGACAGCAAGCTGCCTTGTGAGATACCTGTCTTGGAGGTCCTCCAAAGATGGCAGTTCCTAGGGTGAACTCTAGACCCCAAAAATGGCTAAGGGACATCCATGCCAGGAGTTTATAACACCAGAACAATCTCAGAGGTGGAAGTCTGCAGTGACGGCTCCCAACCTGTCCAGGAATCTTTTAATAAGCAGTTGTGTTGAGGAGACTCAATGGTTGGGGTTATTTCACGACTATACAGCCTCTTACTCTTCTGAGCAATGACTCATAGCTGTGATATTTTCAGTGTGAATTGGCTGTGTGTGAAGCCACTTGTTCCTGATTTTAGCCTTGCTATCTTCTGGCAGATGATTTTCTAGGTTATAGGTAGGAACTTTCTTGAGGCTACAGTCTGATGGCCCCAGGAGAATATCACAGAAGCTGTAGAATTGTTTGGCTCTCCCTCTGTGGGTGTAGAGCGTTCTTGGTGGAATCCCTTGATAGCTCTTACCTCTCTGATGTCAGAGCCTTGACATCAGGAGAGGCAAACAGGGAACAGATGTCCACAGAATGGGGGAAAAACCCTGCTCCAGTCCTGGAAAAGGTAAGCTGAAAAACATACAGTAGGGCTATCTATTTCTCTGAGATTCCAGCAATGGACCTCACTGTACTGGATGGACGATATTGCTCAACCGGTGATTTTAATCTCCCTCAAAAGTCTCTCAAAGACTTTTTGAGAGACTACTGGGGCACGTGTATGGAAAGAACCATGCTCCTGAGAGCTACCTGTAGTATTGCCATTATGATTTACATTATATTTACAGACAGTGCAAGTAACTTTGCATTTTTCAGGAGACTGAAAAGGAATGTCTGGATGTATCTGTTAGTACCTAAATTAATATGCTTCTGCAAATGCCTGCATATAGTTTTAGTGGTTGCAGAGTTCCACTTATAGCTCTTAATTGTCCAAACCCAAAGAAAGGCTCCTTTGCTCCTTGGAGTTAATTACCATTTAGTGAGCTGTTCTGCTTTTTTATTTTTATTTTTTTTAAAAAGGATATGTGGAGAAAAAATACTGAAAATTAAGGTTGCCAGTCACATCCTGGCTTAATGCACAGCATTTTCCCAGAGATGTCGCCACAGTAGTCTGATACAGCAGAAACTTTTAAAAACCAACCAACCAACCTGTGGCACTTCTAAAATCTTAATATTTTTTGTGATATAAGCTTTCATAGATTGGCAGAGTAGGTAGTGCTCTATAAAAGCTTTCCCTGAACTCAGTGCCTTCCAGATATGCTGGATTCCAGCACCCATATTTCCTAGCTTTGATGACTGGGAATTATGAGAGTTGAAATTCAGCCCACGCCAAGACTCTGGGTTAGGGAAAGCTATGTTATGCCATAATAAATCGAAGGATGGCTTGAGATTGAATATCTGGTTCTTTGGCATTTTTGCCAGATAGTTGGGCTCTTGGCCAACTTACAATTAGTTAAGATGAACTTACAGATATCCTACAGGGCTTTATCTAATAACCTCCAGCTACTGATGAAACAAGGTTTAATCTCTGCTCTAGAGACTCTCATACGTACCCAGATCTGCTGTAGAGGGTTGGGCAGGCCAGAATAGAAAGCCTCTGATGGGAAGCTGAAGGAGTTAGATAAAGATAGGGGAGACCCACGTTGAAGTCCACACTCAGCAAAGGAAACTCACTGGATGACGTCAGGTCTGTCACATTCTCTCATCCCAACCTACCTCACAGGGTTTATGGCTGTGGGGAGCACTACGCTACTGTGTGGCTGTGGAAGAACAATACAATATAGGTCTAAGAAATAACAGAAGTCACAGAAAGGAAAGTCTCATTGCACCATGGAATTTTGTTCCATTTTGTGGAATGTAGTCAAGATTTCTTCATTTTTTTTTTTTTCCAATCACCAGTTAAGCCTTCCCTTCCCTTCCTATTTTTCCATTGTTAAACTGATGAACTTGGGCTGGTTACTGAAATGTTTGCATCCAATCATTAATTTCCTTTTGTTTGTTTATCTCCTTTCTGTGTTGTTGTTTTTTTTACAGTCCCCTCTCCCCAGTGCTGCTTTTTATAGGCTCCCTACAAGGTTTCATGTTGATGAACTATTGTAATCATGGATTTGTTTATACTGCAATTTGCTTTGAGGATTAGATATCAACTGAACAGCTTGCAATAATTGATTCCATTTATTCTGATACTTTGGGGGTGTCACTCAGTTCAGCAAAAGACATACATTTGCCCTTCCCCCCATGGGTTATGGGGTGACCAATGGGTTTCCTTCCAGAATTCTGGGTACAGGATAAGCTAGCTTATCTGAATCCATGAAACTGGCAGGTTTCAAGAAAAATTGACCCAAACTTTTCTTTTTAACAGAAGATTCCCCTTCTCTCCTTCTAAGGAGAGTCCCAGGAAAATTCCTTTGCATTTATTTCCTACTACTTCTCATGCAAGGGAAACCGTTGTTATGTCCCTGCTACCCAGAAAAGTTTTTGGATACTCATTGAAAAGTTGATGAGTAGAATCTAGTGTTCATGCCTACCACCATTTCATTAATTTAATTACTTATGTATTGTTAAGAGTAGGTTTTATAGGGTTTAATTTCTCTCTCTCTCTCTCTTTTTAATCATAAAGGGGTTATTTCAAAGTTACTATTACAGGTTAATCATTGGTATTCTATGATTTCCTTAGAGTTAAAGGTGCTTAGGTTTTCAATATGTCTATCTGTTTTGTATATTCTAATCTGATGGCTATTCCTTGATTTCTTTCCATTTTTAATGTTTAAGCACAATAATAGTCCCATAAAATAACTCCCCCTCGAGAGCTTTTTTTAGTAATGGTGTTACACTGAAGGGGATCCTGCCCTTGAAAAATGGTTGGAAAATCTCTCCTTCCTTTGGAGATGTTTGGAGAGATCATTTGCTCAATCTTTCAGCAGACAGAAAGTAGTAGAGCATTGTGAAAGCCTTTGGTGTCCAACTGTAACTGAAAAAGTTGTTCTGGCAAAAATAGATTTCCTCTCCACCTATTCTTATGGGATAGAAAGTGAGGTGCAACTAAGCATGAGATAGAAAGCAGAGGAGCTGATGCTGTCGTGGGAGAAAGTGACATTTTCTTCAAATCTTAAGCGCGTTGGTTCGGAATAGAATTTATTTTCACTTATATTGCTTGCTCCCACTTTATATATATATTTTCTGATGACCTAAGAGAGTAGATGCTGGGGTTCAGTTGCTGGGATCCTTAATTTCAGAGATGCAAATCTGTATGAAAGGGGGAGAGGGGGAGAGCAATGTTTTCTGCAGTTGGAAAATTGGACCATGAAGTAAACACTGGGTTCTAGGAGTGTTTTGATCCTCAGAAATAACTGATTCTACACAGTATCTACATGAGGAAAGTTAGTGTTTTTGTTTTCCTATTAGATTCATCTGCTCTGGTGTATTCTAGTGGCCATCTCATCATTGTTATTGTCCATATTTTCTCTCAACTTTGAGACCAGAATCCCAGATGAATGTCCTTTTGTTGGCTTTGCCAAATAAGATGGTAACGTCACCAACTCTCATCTCCATTCTTTTCCTCCCCTTTCCTTCTTCTCCTTCCCTTTCCATGCTCCTCTCTGCCTCTCTCTTCTGTAGCAAACAGCAGAATTCCTCCAAATCTAAATCAGTGTGGGAACAGAGGACCAGCCAACTCCGAATGTACAACTTCCGGACCAGCTGCGAAGCCTTGTACAATGAGCTGGACCCAGAGGACAGGGTTCGCTATGCTACAAACCTCCACATCCGCCCTGATATGAAGACTCACTTGGATCGGCCTCTGGTAGTTGAGCCAAGGACCGAAGGTCGGAGCGGCAACGTCAACACAGTGAGCCCTGCAGAGGGGCAGGAGGCCTCTGACCAGGTGAGAGCCCCACCATCCGAGAACAACGAGGCTCTGCGGAAGCACCACCGGCACCGTGAAAAAGAGAAGATGGGAGAAATGGAGAAAAGCAGTGCAATCAAGGAAGAGAATGGTGAACTGGGTGGTAGCAACAAGGAGGAACGCCACCGGCCACACCGGAGTCGCAGCAAAGAGGTGGGCGAGGGGGGTGGGAAGGAAGGGAAAAGTGAACGCAACCGAAGCCAGGAGGGAGGCAGGCATCACCACCGCCGCGGGTCAGTGGAGGAAGGCGCTGAGAGGGAGCATCGGCGCCATCGCAGTCATCGGCATCCGGCTGAACGACAGGCCAAAGAAGGCAACGGAACCATCAATGGAACCAAGACTGAACGGCGCTCACGTCACCGAGGAGGGTCCAGGCCGGGCAACCGAGAAGGGGACCCGGGGTCCAAAGGGGAGGGTGGTGAAGAGCCGCACAGACGGCACAAGATGCGGCACAAGGCTCTCTCCACTTACGAGTCCATGGACAAGGAGAATGGAGAGAAAGAGGGAGAGCTAGGAAAAAGGGAGCTGAGGAATCCCCAGCCAAGGTGAGTTGGCTAGATAAGGAGCTGTGGGGGATGGGGGCAGGGTGGAACGTGGCCAAGGCAGGGAATCCAGTTCCAAGACGAGATCCAGCCTTGAGGTCCCACAACTGGCTAAGGTCAATCAACATTCCCTTCGAAAAGTACTGCTAGCAGAAAAGGGATGAGGGTCTCTCCATTCTCTAGTTCTGGTTTTGTAGCTAGGAGAATAACCATACTGTCATGTCTCTGACTGGCAAGGGTCATCTAGTCCAGCTTTCTGCATCTCACAGAGGCCAATGAGATTCATCTCAGGGTTCACAAATACGGACGTGAGAAGGATCACCCCTCTTCCACTACTGCTCTCCAGGCCCCAGTGCTCAAGGGGAGCTATGTGGGATTCTGGAGGTCCATGAAAAAGAGGAGCTCTGAACAGGCCAGTTTTCCATGGCTTTCTCTGAAGTTTGCTTCAGAAAGGTTGTCCATGAAGAAATAATATTGGCTTTATATCTGCTGTTGATGGACCTCATGAGCCCACAGTTCTGCATAGATGTCATGGACTTTCCTAGGCTTGTCCAATGTTTTATCAAACTGAACAGGTGCATGGCTTACAATTTATAGCTTAAGGATTCCTGGAGATTTCCTTTCCCTTTTGTTTCGGTTTTGTAGCTAGGAGAATAATTAACTGTCACTCCTGAACAAGGTGTCAGTTTGGTGATACTTGGCTCAAAAGGAAAATAATTTAATGGAGGGAAAGCGATACATATCTTCAGATAAGAGCTTGGATTTATAACAACGTTGTTTCCACAGTGATGTGCACCAGCATTGAGATCTTGGCCACTGGCAGCCTCCTGTAAAGATTCTAGATTTTTAGAATAGTTCCTGAGCAATAAGAACACTCAATCAGTCATCAAAATAAGAAAAAGACATTTCTGTGCTCGTTGCCAAAAACCACCAAGTGACAATTACGATGCCCTGGCCTCCTCCCCAGGCTGGCATTTAGGAGCTCTGGCCTGGATTTTTGGCAAAATTTATTCTGATGAATAGTTTCCAAGTCTTTCAGTTGTTCCTATAAAGCCAGTTTTGATTTGTTCTGGTTTCTGAAATTCATAACTGTAATTCTCCAGACCTATTTCTTTTCTATATATAATTTCAATCTACCTTCTTGCCATTAGCATCCATATCTTCAAAGCGACACCCCCCTTTCTTTCTGTTTGGAACCCCAACATCTATGAAGCACAGCGAAATGAAAAATAATGGCTAGATGGACAGAGTCAAATGCAAAATGGCAACGGAGTGTGTGTGTGTGTCTGTGTGTGTGTAGGTAGGGGAGAGGTGAGGTGTCAGACACAGACTGGTGATTTGGGAGGTGGAATCTATTTTCTTCCTGAAGGTTCACACACTGTGATAAGCAGCATTTAAATATACAAATCTGCAGCAAAATCACTGAAAGGTATAATTTCTGGTTACTACCCTCTATTATGTTACTGAGGGACTAGAACGCTCATCTACCACCTAATGGTCATGTTAGTTGGTGGCCAATAATCTCTCAAAGCCCTGTTTTCTAATCAGAGACCCTTATAATCTACTGCTGGTTATTGGGGGGATCTTCCAGCAGATCTCAGTCTATGTTCTGCTGGTCTAAAGAAGCTGTGGGGAGTCAGTGGGCCAAAGGATTTGGCTGGCAGGGGAGTTTATTGTCAACTTTATTCTTGCTCTTCAGGGAAAGCCAGTGTGACACAGAGGCAGGCATGAGTGTGACCATTGCCCCTTTGCACACCTTGCCCAGCACCTGCCTGCAGAGGGTGCCTGAGCAACCAGAGGATGCTGACAACCAGAAGAACGTTACCCGCATGGGTCAACCATCTCTGGACAAGGCTGTTCCCGTGACCATCCCTGTCACTGTCACCGCTCCTCCCGGGGAAGCATCCGTCATACCAAGTGAGCGTTTCTAACATTAGAAGCTGTTTTTGGGTGGGTCACATCCTTTCTCCAGTGTAATAGGCTGTAGGAGTAACCTTGAGGAACAGGGAAAGAGCTGCCATTCAGGAAAATGGTCAGATAAAAGAAACCTGAGTCCGGGACGGAAACGTAATTTGAGAAAGTGTCTCAGACATGAACCTCCCTAGTTCTTGTGAAGATAAAGGGAAGGAGGGGAGAAGTGCATTCATACTTGCAAGATTTTGTTACCATAACCTTGTAATAAAAGTAGTATTAGCATTCATATTCTGGTGTCCTAGTCTGGTCTGCCTTGAAGGGCTGACATCTAGCTAGCTAGTTCTGCTGTTTTGATTGGCCATTGTTCCCAAGGTCTGACAGAGATGGGTGTTTATCTTTCTTCGCTCCATGATCCTTTGAACTGGAAGTGATAAGGGTTCAATCCAGTATTTCTCATGGAATACAAGTAACTAGCTGAGCCTTTGGTAGGGCGGGCTGACCTCCATGCCCTAAGCTATCTTGTTGCTTTCAAGGGCAAATACACTGAAGAAACTACCAGTCCAGCTGGATTTTATTCACAAAACAGAAGGCAGTGGCCATGGTGTTCTTTGCCCCAGCAACAAAACCTTGTGCACTGAACCTATTCAGAAACCCTCATTTTGAGACTTAGTTATATATTTGTCAACCCTGCAGTGAACAATGTTGAATTTGAAGCCAAAATGGAAGAGAAAAAAGACATCGATGCTGATGAGGACTTGGCAAACAGTGGACCCAAACCGATCCTTCCTTACAGCTCCATGTTCATCTTAAGCCCGACCAACCCGTAAGTCATCCCCACTGAGTATAGGCTGAATTGATTTGTTAAAGACCTATTGACTTATATCTCAATAAGTTGCTGTACTGTACAATGTTCCCGGAAGCTCTCATCATCCTGGGTGCTCTGCCAGGGCCCTGCAGCTACCCTAGCATGCCAGATGTTGACCCCAGCCTTTCATTTTCTCATTTGGTCATCCAGTCATAGGTCTGCCAACTTTCCGATACCCAATGTGGTAGCTTTTCTGCAGCCCTGTGCAACAGGGACAGGTCTTCCTTCTGCTTTCCTCTCCCACCCCTCTGTTTGGCTTCTGCAGAATCCGGCGCCTCTGCCACTACATTGTCAACATGCGCTACTTTGAGATGGTCATCCTCTTCGTTATTGCACTCAGCAGCATCGCGCTGGCGGCTGAAGACCCTGTTCAAGCGGAGTCACCCAGAAATGAGGTGAGGGATGGAGTTCAGCAGAACTTCCAGGGGGGCTTGCAGGAAGCTGTCAAACTCCAGAGGAGTGTCTGTGTGTTGGGCCTGAGCTTAAGAAACCTCAACCTTGCATTCTTCTGCATGCTTCTTTAGTCCCCGTTTTCAGACACCATACCTACAGTTTTCTGTTGCTTGAGTGTAGGATGAAGATGGAACTGATTCCTGTTGCCAAGACAACCAAATATGCATCTGAAAGGGGATGTAATTCCTCTGCAGTGCATATCACCATCTCCTAGAAGCTATGGTTGCATCCTGAGATCTTAAGAAGAATGGCCAGTTGCCTTTTTTTCCAGAAACAGCTTATGGCTAGAATCCTCACAAAGCACTGGTTGGCACCAATGTGGTCGCAGATGCCTCCTTTCGTGCCAACCAGATTTATCCTATTTTAAAAATCCTTTTCCTTAAAGATTGCTTTAGCGTTCAGCAAAATGAAAAAAGACCCTGCATGCTGCAAAACTAGGCACTGGCCTTCAGAAACATCTTTATTCTCACAAACATTATTTTTAATTTTGTACACCGTTCACAGTCATAGATGAGTTAGCAGCCTTAGACGCCACGTGCATACATACATATTATTTTTAAATGTAAACCCCTATTCCGAAGGAGGAAAAGAGAGGATCATTGGTAGACCATCTTGGGGACGTACAGCAAAATGCAGGGAGCAACCTTGCTTCTTTTTCTTCTGATAAATAAATATTTTTTATGACTGGCCCAGGCTACGTCAAAGCTGTTCTGTAAAGTGGAGTGCCCCAGTGGCAGCCGTTTTCCTTGTGCATACATAATGCATTTTCAAAAAATCAAAGAAGTTGGGGGACCCTGAGCTTGTAAAGTGTGGGTATGTATACCCACACTGGCTAAGTAGATTTGTTATGGTCCCAGAGCAATAAAACACACTCTGAAATAGCTAGCTAGCTACTTTGAACTATGTATATATAATTGTTAGAGTAAAATGGTAGTCATTTTGAGTAGATGACAAAAGTGTCTACTCAAGACACTTGAGTGATACCAAAGTCAACACTGAAAGGTCATTCCAAAGGTGCAGTAGACTCCTCCTGATTTCAAGCTAGACCCAGCGTCATGCCTGAAGTTCCTGCCTGCGTAGAAAACTGTATTGTCGTTTCTGTTGAGATGTGCAACTTGGACACACAGATTCCCCAGGAAACCTTTTGCTCTGTTCATGCTTCATAGACCAGCTCCTAATTTGAGCCTGGCCATTCCTGTCTGTCTCAGATTGAAACATGCCTCCGATTTCACAGTAATACAGATGATGAAGCATTCCAGTTGAAGAAAGATTCCTCGTATATACTGTATTTTCAGTGTTCCGTGCTGCTTTCCTTTGGATTCAATTTCTCTTGGCTCCTTTTAACTTTTGAACTGCTCATTCTGTTTTCAGGCTCTCAAGTACCTGGATTATATATTTACAGGTGTCTTTACCTTTGAGATGGTGATAAAGGTAAGAATCTTTCTCCAGATCTCTTAGGAGCATGTCTACAGAGGGACAATAAACAGGCATGAAATTGAACCCCTTATTTGCATACTTAGAATAACTGTATACTGTGGAATCCACATGGATTTTTGATGAGGTACAAGAATACACATAAAGTCCATAAAACTCTTAAAATCAACAGCAAAATCCATCTTCCTCCCCTTTTCTCCTCCCTGTGTCCCTTACATCTTTTTCTTCTTCCTTCCAAAGATGATTGACTTGGGACTTTTGCTGCATACTGGTTCATATTTCCGGGATCTCTGGAACATCCTCGACTTCATTGTGGTCAGTGGAGCTCTTGTGGCGTTTGCCTTTTCGTAAGTAGCTTTTCTTCCTGGGCTCTGATTTCCTGACGTGGAAAGCAGAGCAGTGCTGCGCTGAAAACACGGCTGCCCTTGCCCTCATAACCTAGAAGTTCCAGTTTGAGTTCAGTGATCTGGGATGGTGCCTTC
This sequence comes from Python bivittatus, assembly GCF_059951505.1. Lineage (NCBI taxonomy): Eukaryota > Metazoa > Chordata > Lepidosauria > Squamata > Pythonidae > Python > Python bivittatus. Next base: position 4,120,992 of record NW_028277076.1, on the reverse strand, counting down.
AAAGGGAGATACTCTACCATCAGCAACCTTCTCATTTCCTTCTTTTGACACAAACTAAAGTGGGATTCAGGCTTGCTGACTGGAAGTTATAGTTCAGTCATATCACGGAAACTTGCAGATGTCTCATCTGTGACCTTCATGGATCTTTGGTGCCTCCAGCTCCTTTCTGATGTCCCCTGGAGCTCCTTGTAATTGCAAACCACTGAGTAATTATGACACAATTACTTATAATATTTAAATGTCCTTTAGGGGATCTATCCTTCTTATTTATTTATACAATGTATGTAGCCCCCCATCTCACAACAAGAGACTCTTGGTGGCGCACCAGAGGTCTAAAACCATCAGTAAGTGCATTAAAAAAAAATAAAAGCCAAACTAAAACAAAAAAAATAGGTGAAGGGATGTTAAAAATAACGGAGCCACCTTCTCAAACAAATGTTTTCATTCTATTCAGCATTGTCCTCTGTGCTACAATGGAATTAGTTTTCCTGGCCATCAGAATCCAACTCCTATAGTAATCTGCCACAAATTCCTTTGACTTTTCCCCATCTCTCTGGCTTTCTGCAACATCCTGGACTCGTTTGCTGAATTAATCCATCTTCTGGGTTTGCACAATACTGTATGTTGAATCATAAACTTACTCAGTGCTGAGCTGGGTTGGGACAGAAAAACATGGCAAAGGTAAAACTAGCCAGGCTTAGCGCATTTTACAGATACAACCACAAGGTTTGTAATGGACTATCTTATTTGTATTGGTTGAACATAACGAATGTTTGCTTTGGGGTGGAGGCTCCCTAATCTGGGCTGTAAGAAAACTTACCATTTTCAGGAGCAATGTAGTATATTTTGGAAGATTCAGAGTAATTTCTTTTCTATCCCAATGGAAGGAATAACCTTGAGGGACCCAGCTTGTTTGAGACAATGAGAATAATTTCAGTGGATTGATCCAGTGGGGTGGATGGGAAGACAAAATCCTACAATGGCTTTTTTAGGATATGGATCATCATGGGCAGTCCATGGCTCCCCCCACCCCCAATCACCAAGAAAGCTGTCCCCAAGGAGATTCAATCCTGTATCTCTTCACCCTGAATCCCCTCTTTGCTTTAATGCCCCCACCCTGCACCAGCACCCATTTGGTTGGATTGGGAGTGACCAGAATGGATTTGTAAAGATGGGGAAAATGCCTCATCCCGGTGACAATAAATGCAACTGTGCATTTTGCTCCCACTGGTTCCCAGAAGGGTGGATAGGCCTGGACCCCAAACTCTACCTTGTTGGCTACATAAAAAGGACAGGGATAGGAGGATGCCTTTCCTTGGAGCACAACCATTGTGCGTGTTCTGGAATTGCTGTTCAGATTTTTGCTTCCTTGCTGCTGACTCTCTGTTCTTTCTTTGCCTTCCTTTCACTGGGATCATCTCTGTAGGAGTTTCATGGGGTAATACATTATTGCTCTCCCTTGCGGCCTTGTTATTGCCTGCAGATGCCCGTAGCCAAAACCTTCTTGACCGTTTATGTTACTATCATTCCATTGACTGTACTCACCTGTATTGTTATTCATAGTCTGGTGAAATGCTCACTGATCTCATTTTCCCCAAATTATTTCTCTCTCAGGAGGGGGCAATCAGTCTGCAGGAATTCTGGCGGGGGCCCAGGATCCCCTCCCCTTTCTTCCTGTGTTTGTCCCACCTGACTTACCAGTGGTGTAACTTCTGCTGATTTCTTTAAAAGTTCTGTACCAGCAACCACAGAATCTCCTCAATGCAGAAACAGGAAGAGCAGATGCGTGCTCCGGTCTCTCTGCTGAGCATAATTTATGGTCACTGGGTATGATCAAGAAGCAGATCCTTTAAGAAAATTGTCCTCTTATTATAAGGCCCAATGAATGCAGAACCAGAAGCGAGAGTACCTGACTTTCAAATTTCTGCATGGAGGGGACTGCAACCTTTTTGAATCTTGCAGAAACAGAACTTTAACAGTAGAAGGTTCAGGGAAGTGAGAAAGGCACAGAGAATGATTAATTTTCCCTTCCTAGGATGTGAAGTTGTAGTGAAATTACAGAAGGAAGGGGAAATCTTTTGTTTGCGTGCCCAGATGTTTGTATGTAGCTGTAGCCAGTGGTGTGTATATATGTGTGTGTCTGTACTATTAATGTGTTTGCACACATATATTCCACTGGTACATGTGTGCAGTTCTCAAGTCACTATTCTGCATGGCATACAGACTTGGAACCAAAACAAAATTCCTCTTCTGCTCTAGCTAGGTTGATAGTATTGTTGAGTGCAGTCTTTCTATTTCCAGTTTTCCTCTCCTGCAGAACAAGCTTTTATTTTCCTATCTCACTGTCAAGATGCTGGAGGATTTCTTTCCCATTTTTCTTGAAAGCTGCTTTTGGAGCTGGCTTGATTGTTGGAAGCGGTGCTCTTGGTGTTTCTGGTGATCTATAGTTTCATAATTTGGTCGCTCACCCTCCCCAGTCTGAAAAAAAGATCTCTCTATGCAGAGTTTCCTTCTGGGGATGAATAGAAGGACGGAAAACCAGGGAGGCCGCAGACCGCTGGAGAAAAGATTGCATAATGAGTGACAACTGACCTAACCCTTTTGAGTGGAACCTGTGGAGCTGACAACCACCAAAAGTCTACTTCCTTTGTTGTGTGTTTAAATTCAGAGTATTTAATTTCTCCAAGCCTTCTAGGCCTTTAGACACTTATTGCTATCCAGTGAAATCTCTTCTGAAACAAGAGCCTAATTGCTCATATATTTTTTTCTCTTAGAGCCTACCCAAAATACGTTCTGGCCCTTTTTGGTTTTATGTCACCCACACAATGACCTTTCTTCCCTTTCTCCCTCTCTTTCAAAAAGATAACCCTGTTGTGTTTATTATGGATCAGTTATCATCATCATCACCACCACCATTCATGATGGGATGATGTCGCTGGGAGCTGGGCAGTGTAAACATTTAAGAAAATCAATCAATCAATCAGTCAATCAATCAATCCATGGTTGCATCTCTTCTGCATCACAGGCCAGCTATCAGATTTTCCAGATAGATTTGGTGAACAAAGAGTTATGCAAACTGATAACTTCCTTTCAGATATTTTGAATGGTAGCAGTTCAGACTGGGAAGGTGAGCAGCTAGAGAGGCTGCCAAAGAAGAAAAGAGAGGCTACAAGAATGACCAAATAGTGAGGTATTATGAGAGTTTCAACCAAAATCATATGGCTGCTGTGCTCCTTTTGGCAGCGAAGGACACGCACCGTCTTTGGAGCTGCATTTGAGAATCAGCTGTACCAAAGATGGTTAGGCCTGTGTCGCTTGCAAAGGAAATGTCCTTTGTTATGGACTGTCTGTATATTCCTCTTCACTGTTTTGAGCTAAAAGAAAGGTTTTCCAGGCATCCTTCTGTAGGGTCGCTGGGGAGGAAAAACGTCCTGCCTCCCATTTCCAATGTAGACATTTCATTTATCTGGATTAAGAAGGACCTTCGATTCACAACAACTCTGCGGCCGAGAACGTGTTTCACTTTGGGAGTATGCAGCCTAAAAGCATGAAAAAAAGAAAACAAAACAAAACCCTACTCCATCTCCCACATGGTCCTCATCTACCATCATGCCCATTTCTTGAAACCTACTCTTCTGCATGAAAGGCCCAGCATCTTTCCGCTGCTTCTCATTACAGGCACATAAGCCATGTGGTTATTACATGGCTCAGCATGGTTTGAATGGAATGCAATCTTAAGTGGCCGTCGGGGAACATTGGCGAGATGAGATTGGAGCTGAGTTTATTCAACTGGGACAGAGATTGTTCTGCTCCTTCTTTTTCTTTGCCCAGGGGAGCTTATTCCTTGTGATAGACCTTGCTCAACAAATCAGTGTAAAGGTGGGGTCCAACTGCGATGCTTGATTTCCCCACCTCACCTTGTTGCCTTCCATAAAAAGCTGCAACTGGAGGGGAATTAGCTTATTTCATAATTTGACCTTTACAGTCTTACATTAGAGGAAGGCTCTTTAGAATTCAACACGCATCACTTTGTTAACTTCACGTTGGAGCAAGCCAATCTTTGGGGGTTTAGTTAGCAAGGAAGGGCCCTGGACCTCTGCTCTGAAGTCCTGCCTTGATGTTGCCACTAACTGCAACTCTGAAACTATGGGAGAAGCTCCTGCCTCCCTAGTGGAAATAGTTCTGTAGATTTTGTGAAGTTTGGATGGCATCTTTCAAGGAGATCTGTACAGGGTTTGGGCCCATGGGCATGCAAGGGTAGGGCTTAATTGCTCAATGAGTAAGAACAGCAACAATCTCAGAGCAAGCCTATTGAGGTTCCTAGATTGATTCAAACACCCGAATGAGATAAAATTGAGTGCTGTTTTATGTCATTTGATGGAGTGTTTGTCAACCATTCCAGTGCCTTTATGTTTGCTGGCTGGGTCATTTGAAGCTGGGAGCAAGTGGGTAGAACTCTTCTGGCATGAAAAAAAGAAACTTTTAAAGGGTTAAGACAAAATTAAAGCTGGTGGGGGCCTGGAATCTTCAGTGGTGTTTTCTCTAGCTACAACCCTGAGCTGGGTTCTCTGCTTGATTTCTGTGCCGTATTATCCTCCTACCAAAAACGGAGAGAAGATACTGCATTTTGGTGTGCTGCATAGATGGGGAAAAGGGGAAACGCAGTTGGTAGAGTGGGGGAAGCTTGGTGGAGGGTACATTTTCCTAGCAGTGGGGACTTTGGAGTGAGTTGGCCAAGGGCCAAATGCTCTTCTCGCTGTCATGATCTCTTTTACAGAGGGAACAAAGGGAAGGATATTAACACCATTAAGTCCCTTCGGGTTCTGCGGGTCCTTCGGCCACTGAAAACCATCAAACGGCTCCCAAAACTGAAGGTAGGACTTAAGAATACCTGGGTTGTAATTTGGACTTGTGAACAGGTAAGGTGGACAGTTTGCAATAGACAAGCCAAGGTTTAGCCCACCAGAGGAGCCCAAAGGCCTTCAAAGAGGGGTTGTGTGTGATGGGAGAAGAGTGATGCTGACTTTGGCTGGTCTCAGACATGGATGGGAAAACTCCTGGAAATTCCAGAGATGTAGGCTAGATTGAGAAGCTGAAAAAACTCTCTGAAAGTAGGCAGTGGCAAACTACTGACATACTAGCGTCAGCAAAACTATACGGAGGCATCAGTCCATTGGATGAAGTTTAGTCATTGAAGCAATATACTAACCATCTCCCCAAGTCCTAATCAAGCTTGACATGCAAACAGGAATTGTAAGTTGGAAATCTGAGCCTGATTTTTCAGATTCTGAAACTGTCTTTTGCTCCCTTTCATTCAGGCTGTCTTTGATTGCGTGGTGAATTCTCTGAAGAACGTTCTCAACATCCTCATTGTCTACATGCTCTTCATGTTCATATTTGCAGTCATTGCAGTACAGCTTTTCAAAGGGCGGTTCTTCTACTGCACAGATGAGTCAAAGGACTTGGAGAAAGACTGCAGGTGCCAGAATCTAATGGCAGGTTAGGGCAGGGCTGGAGAAGGATGCACTCGCTTCCAGGCCTCCATGTAGCCAGAGGAGACATTAATTTATAACAAGGAAGAAAAATGCCCAACCCTTTATTAAGGCAGGGATGCAAAACAAGCCTGTAAACGTTGGATTGTTCCAGGACTTTTCTTCAGTAAACATTGCAAAATTGGTAGGAAAAAGGGATGAAGTGGCTGATATTCAAGCCAAGCAAAATGATAGAAATGATTGGATAGGTTTAATGCACTCCTATTTTAGAGACCTTATTTTGGGAAAGAACCAATGGTCATTTGGAGTGGTTAAATTACCCGGAGACCCTTCACTGCTGAGTTGCAAATCAGGTTTGAAGTGTCCAATTTCAAGTGGAAAATAGCTCTTCTGAGCCCAAAATGGGCTGGTTTTGAGCATTTTGAGTCCGAAGCAGCTGTTTTAAATGCGAAATGAGCTCAGATGCCTGAGGAAAGCTCATTTTGTGCTTGAAACAGAGCACTTCACGCTAAGGAGGAGGGTTTTCAATCCAAAATAATTCAGATTCAAAAGATTTTGCACTTCTCTATTGCTGAGTGAGTTACACCAATCGTTTGTCAAAATTGTTCCTCCTGGGCACAGTTTTGTATCTTTAGGGTGAGGAATTCAGGGCCTTGCTCATGAAAACTCTGTTGAGAGAACCAAGCCTCAGTTCTGACAGACTTTGATATACGGCTTGTTTGAACACGATGTCTTGTCTCTTCCAGAGGCCAGTATCTGGCTTATGAGAAGGATGACGTTGAAGCTCAGCCCAGACAGTGGAAGAAATACGATTTCCACTATGATAATGTCCTCTGGGCTCTGTTGACCCTGTTCACAGTCTCCACTGGAGAAGGATGGCCAACGTAAGTTTGTATCCTTGGACGTTATTGTCTTTATTCCTAATTGCAGTCCTATAAAGAGTGAGAAAAACAACGTTTTCACTTTGAGCTTTGCACTTAGCGTGGAAAGGGATGAGAACTCCTTGCTTTTTTAATTTTAATGGTGGCATCACACTTGGTTAATTAAACCCAATCATTGGTATATGTTTCCTTCTGCGGTCCTATTAAAAATGACCCTGCAGGAGCAACTTTTGTGGGAATCTGGCAAGATCGCACACAAAGCTGTAATCATGAGCACAGTATAGTTTGCTTCAGCCTCTAAAACACCATTTCCTGGATGCCAGATGAGACCAGATTCCTCCCTGATCTATAAGTCGGCCCTGCTTTAGACCATTCAGGCCTTTCCCCAATAGATTTTAAGACCATCCCTTTGAGACGGGGATGGAGGCGTTGCAGAAACCCTGAATGGTATTCACTATTGGAATTCTGCAAAATATACCCCTGCACCCACACACACTATCTAAAGACTACCCTGTGAATCAATTTTAAGGAAGAGATGGGGCCTAGTAGAGAGGAGAAAGCTGGGCTCCCTATTGTGAGACTTCACAAAGCCATGGATGTGATTCTGCCCCATTCATTTATTTCACCCCCACCCTGTGAGGTTCGTTAGGCTGAGAAGCCACGGTTGATACAAGATCTGTGCCTAGCCCTTCCTGTATTTGCCTGAATTTGAAGTGATGCCCTCTGGACGCTGGAGCCAACTAATATGAGCTCCAGCCTAAGATCTGTGGTGGAAAGTGCCATGCCTTACTTTAATCTCCTCTCCTGTCGTTGTTTGCTTGCCTGCAGTGTTTTGAAGCACTCTGTTGATGCAACGTACGAAAACCAAGGCCCAAGTCCTGGGTACCGGATGGAGATGTCAATCTTTTATGTAGTTTATTTTGTCGTCTTCCCGTTTTTCTTTGTGAATATCTTTGTGGCTTTAATCATCATCACCTTCCAGGAGCAGGGTGACAAAGTGATGTCTGAATGCAGCCTTGAGAAAAATGAGGTACTTGCTCTGAACGGAGAGCCACGCACGCTCCACATTTCTCCATGATTTTGTGATTGACTTGAACATCAAGTAATAGAAGGTTTTGGACCATTTTTTGGGGGGGGGGGTGGATGGGGCCGTGCCCAATTTCAAGGATTTTTGCTTCACCCATGTTGTTGGTCCAGCTGTACAGTTATGCTAACATCTAAAGGCCAATCAAGACATGACATGAAATGTGTAACTAACTCTATGCTGTAACTGCAAGTCCAAAGAGCTGATGATTTGGAAGGGGAAGTTCGTTTATGAGGACGGAAAAGTAAGATGATGTCTGTGTGGCTTTCCCTTTGAACCTTGCTGTTTTTCTTCTCTTGCAGAGAGCCTGCATAGACTTTGCCATCAGTGCCAAGCCTCTGACCCGCTATATGCCCCAAAACAAGCAGTCCTTCCAGTACAGAATGTGGAAATTTGTGGTGTCCCTTCCTTTTGAATACTTTATCATGGTCATGATCGCCCTGAATACCATTGTGCTTATGATGAAGGTTAGCAACCACGTGGGTGACTTGCGAAGACTCCCATTTGCATAATATTGACATATGTCTCTTTACATAGATGTTGCTACAACTTGCCTTTTCTTCCCCCTTTGATTTAGTTCTACGGTGCCCCTGAACCCTATGAGAATATGCTGAAATGCCTCAATATTGTATTCACGTCCATGTTTTCACTGGAATGTGTATTGAAGATCATTGCGTTTGGTGCACTGGTATGAACTTTATTTCATCCCTGTCCTTTCCCATCTAATATAAGGCATTTTTCTGAAGTTCTCACTTTCCCACATTTCTCCTTGGATATTGGAGAGACTCAACGTCCCACCTTATTTTCAAAGTGAAACTGGCATAGTTCAGAATTCTGCATCATTCCATTTTGGTTTCTTTCCTTCCCTCTTGCCAAGGGTCAAGCCCCGAAAGGGTCTGAAGCGTTTGCTTTCAGATCCCTTAGAACACTAAGAAATCCAATCGTTCTTAATTTAGATGCAGCTAGCTGGCTCCAATTAATGTCACACTTCTCTGAATGTGGTCAGTTTGAAGAAGTAGCCAATGAAGCATTATAATTAGAAATATTTACCTTCAAGGAATGATTATTGAGAAATGTATGTTTAGATATAATGTATGGGTTCACATGCTGCACAAACGAGAGTTTGTATTACTTTGCTATTCATTAAATGAATGACTGGCTTTGAACACTAAGCCAAAAATCAGCATCTGCTAACTATAGTGTCTGTATAGTCACATAAACATGCTAAGCCCAAACCAAACATGTGAGGGCTCAGTGTAGCATGTTGAACTCAAGCAAGGTTGCTGGGGGAGAAAACGTGTTCAAAATACGTCTTCAAAACCTGGATGGGAGGCCACCTTGAACACCAGTGGGGTAGCCTAGAGTGGGAATTTGAGAAAATACCTTGGAAGAAGATAGTGGCAAACCATGGATGTATCCATGGAAGTCAACAGGAATTGAACATGACACGAGGGCAATTGATCTTATGAATGAGAAATGTTAGAAGAACGTATGTGTTATTCAGAGGTCCTGATTTTGGTATTTGTAAATGTTTTGGGACTGCAAGGCTGAGAATTTCTAAGAGGGAGCTACATCTACCGGAATGCAATAAAAGATGCACACTTCCTCTCACCAGTGGCATAAGGAAAGCTATGCACATTAAAAAAAGCATCTGAAGAAACTAACTTTGGTGTACAGGGCACTCTGATCCCAGGGCTGCTGTCCTTTTTATCTTACAGAATTATTTTCGTGATGCCTGGAACATTTTTGATTTTGTCACAGTCTTGGGAAGTATTACTGATATTTTAGTAACGGAGATTGCGGTGAGTACAGATTGGAGATTTATGTTCCTTAGTCAGCAAAATATTTTTTTTAAAAAAAGGGAAGGGGGATTTGAGAGAATCTTTTGGATAGACCACTTGGGGAATCATGCATTTTGGGGCACTAAGGCTAATATTGGAATGAGTAAGCGATGAAGGTAACGCTCTGATTCAAGGTATACATTTTAGAATAAATATTATGGGGCCTTCTACAAAACCATATTTAGGTTTTGTAACCTCAAAGGGAGTTTGCAGAGTTCCTCATTTTGTGCTCACCATGCTTGACACTATTAATTATGGTTAATATCTATTATTTAAGAGAGGGATGAGCAACACGTTGCCCTCCAGATGTTGCTGAATGACACCTCTGGATTGTCATTATGCCTCACCGTTGGCCAATGGCCAGATTGCCTGGGTTCAGCAGCATCTGGAGGATCAGAGGTTCTGTACCCCCAGGGATAGGAGGATGGGGGGCTGTTGTTTTAGTGTCTTGGTTTGAACTCTCTTGTTCCTTTTTCCAAACTTAGTCCTTGTTGGGACTTCCAACCTTTCTCCTTGTTGGGAGAAAGTAAGGCATATATAGTCCTCAGCCTGTGCTCAGTTCTACTACTTACTTCAAGCTTTTCTAGGGCCACTTTAGAGACTTCTGAGAAAATGCTTCCCTGTCAAGATAGAGTCCACGTTTGAGAGGTGATATTTGGACAACCTGTATTATGTACTTGTTTAGGATTCTTGTCTCAAGTTTGCATGTCTTTTGAAACTTGGGACTTTGGTCTTGAGTGATGCTAAATCAAAATTTCTGCAGCTGGACGGGGATGTTGGTAGAAAATGGAACAGCCATTTCCATTCTTATTGACTGGCAGGAATAGCATGAAGAAGGCAAAATAATCAATTATATGCCCAAATACTTAATTTGCTTATGCTGGTATCCAGTGGCAATAGATCATTCTGCTCTGGTGGTCAACTATCTTCACAAATTCTTCCCTAAGAGTGTGACCCATGGCTCCTGAAAGCCACAATTCTTGCTGCCTCTTCCACAGATTATAATTTTTGACACGAGAGAAAAGAATCACATGCCACAGAATAACGACATCAATCACATGTAATGCATTTGATACAGTTTGAATTAGGTTAGATCTAATTTAGCTTTCTTCCTGACCCTGTGAGTAATCTTTGACACAGAGGTTTATTATAATTGTTTCCTCTGGAGTAGTTTCCCTCTCCCCTAGGTGTAATGCCAGCTTGGTCTGGCTGAATTCATGCAAAACACTTACCAAGGTTACTGAATTAACTCATGTTCTGAGTTTGGGCAATACATTGACCTATAAAGTAACTAAACCAGCTGGGGTTGCATGACCATCTGAGCCACAAAATATCAAGCTCAGTGTGGTGTGTGAAATCCTCTGCTAGATCATTACTTGATTGAGCTGTGTGGTAGGTTTGATGATCAATCCTATGCTGGTTTCCCAACCAGGCCCTGTGTCTTCTGCCTTCTGGACTTGGCTATGTGGTCTCTGCCCATGGAAGGAATCACAGCATCAGTTACAAGATGTTTGGGTAGCTCAGTGGAGCTTTTTCAAACCTCCCAACAGGGTTGTCTTCCAGAGCAGAAAATTATTCTATTTTATGTGATATGATTCAGCAGCAGTATGCATTTCTTGCTCATGTGTGATCCAGATGTGAACCCTGGTGATACATCATTGGCCTGTGATGGAAGCACCTGTATCTGAATTACTGCTGATTATTTTTTCTGTATTTTTATCTGATGGGAATGAAACCATTTTTGAAATTGACTAGATGGGAGGAAGATTGTTTTGTGGACGTCCTCGTGGGGGAGAGAAGTAGAGTACTTCTATTTCCCTTCAATGTGAGGTGGCCGAGGGGTGTGGTTGAGGGATCTGTCCACTTCTACAATGATCTCTCCAGGGGTTCCCGCCTCTCTGGCTTCCTACAAAGCATAAGGAACAGGTCCAGCCAAAGAGGCTGCTAAGGTACACAGATGGACAAGAGGGAGGGGGGAAGCAAGACCAGTACCCTTCTTAATGGTAAAGAAAGGTGTAACATACCACCAAAAGAAATTCTAAAGCATCTTAGAACAATGGCAGGGGGAAGGATTTGGAGACAATATTAATCTGCTTTTTCCATCTCAGCAGCTAGGCCATAGGTTTAATCCCTTAAACCTGGTATCAGAATTTTTTATTGCTATCCTGCTTGTCCCTGCAATTTAAAAGGAGCTACTTGAAGGACTGGAAGATGGGGCAAATTTCCCCCCAAACTGATATCCAGAAGTAGGGTCTCCCTCCGTATCTCCCCGCCTTCCCCACCTGGTTCTAGACCTTTACTCTCTACATCCTTTTCTATGAGAAGTTCAGCCATCAACAGAACCGAAGAAGTAAAGAGTAAAGAAAACACATCAATGAATTTAGTTTTCATTTGATTCTGTAGCTGTGTGGTGTATAAGTTTCTTTGGCAAATGCTACAAATATTTCTCTCTCCTGCTCTGGTTTTTTTTTTTAATTTTTTTATTCTGCAGGCAAACACAGTCATGTCAGTTTCTCTTCTTGCTTCACAAACATAGCTCTTGGACTGGCAGGGAAGACTTGATTTTCCCCCCCTTTAACTGTTAAGGTTACAAGCTTAATCATCAGATCAGTCAGTCAGTCAGTCAGGAGGAATAACATGAATAGATGGAAACTTGATGGACTATTGTATCAGAGATTTTTTTAAAAATGCCCACAGTATGGGTAACATCTATCAGTTTGTAGGAGTTTCAGATTTTTCATCTCTATTATCTTATGATAATAAGATACTCCAAACCGTAGCAGAGTCACGTTTTGGAGGCACGATGCTTATTTCAAGCAGAGTGGAATAATTCTATCAGTTAAAAGAGTCCATTGGAGTTGGGTGGCTAATAAGTTTACATAAAAAAAATAACATGTAAGCACTCATCTAAAACAGACTCTGCCCCTTTGGAGAACGAGCTTCATTCTGGACACCGTTCAAAAGCCAAGTGCCGTTTTCAGGTTGAAAAAATGTTCTCTGCCTTACTGGGCAAGGGTGCAAGCCAGATCAGTGGGCCAAATCCCACCAACTGGGCCATCATTTTCTGTGATGGCAAGAGGGGCTTATGTGGACCTGTCTATCCTTGGACATGCCAGCATTTCTGAAGAGGCTGCCAAGTCAAATAATCATTGATTCATCCTGGGCCCCCCATAAGTGGCTGCCGTGGTTGCAAAGTTCGCCTTCACTTTCTGAACACAAGCTGTGAAACTGGCATCTTCCGCTTTGCCTGGGAATTAAAAAAATAAAAAATAAAAAATCAAGGTGCTTGCAAAGGGTCCGTTAATTTGCATTACAGTATGAAATGCAAATAGTTCACTGCACTGTGTTTCTTTCCAGGGTTGATCATTGTTAGAAAATCACTTCTTTTGATAAGCCCCTAATTTTTTTCCCCCTCTAGTATGATCATTAGTGTTTCTGTTCTTTGCTGGTGCTGATGACTCATTTTCTCTTTTTTCTTTTCTGTTTCTGTTTTCTGTTTGTATGTTCCCCTTTTCCTGCTGAATCATGCCATCCAATCAACATACAATGTGAAACAAACAAACACCATGTCTCCGTCTGTGTGTTGCCTGCCTCCTGCTCAAAAATAAATATCTATTAAAAAAAAAATGCTAAACTCAAAAATCCTTGTAAATACTCTTGCAATATTCATCCATGAAAACATCACATATAGGACACGGTTGGTTTCATTGAATTTTTTGGGTTAAAAAATTCAATCTTCTGCTTTAAGATCATTTTCTTTTGCCTTTTTCTTTTTCTTTCATTCTCTTTGATTTGCGATTCTGAACTCTCTCTCTTTTGCACTGTGACTCACGATTGAACGGTTGGCCCCATCTCATCACTTTTCTGTTGGCTACTTGGTAATGGAATGAACGTCAACCATTACCAATGAACTTCCTTAATTCCTCACCTTTGTGTGGCTGATAAGAAGGGGGAACTTATTTGCATTTTTTTATTATGAGAAAATTCCTTACAGAAAGAAAGAAAGAAACATGGAATGCGAATGTGGAAGATGGAGTAATAAAAAGAATGAATTGCACTTATATTTAGTGGTGGTGAGGAAGTCATGAAACTAGTGTGACTCTGAAAAATTTTAAGTGCAAGAAATACAGATGCTTTGAGTTACCCCGTTCTATTCTTCTGGGTACATCAGCTGGACATGGATGGGAGCTGACTCACTTATGACTTCTTTCTGGTGCTAACAGAGCTAATGCCAAGAACAGTAGTGTAAATATTGACCAGTATTTTCTAAGCTTCTATTTTCTCTGGCTGAACAAGTGGGATGAAGAGTATGGCACAAGAGATCTCCACAGCACTCAAGCCAGGTCCAATTACAAGTCTGGCTCCCATCACCGATTGGATCTGATTTGACCATTCAAGCGGATTTGGAAAATCTAGAGAAAATTTGATGTTTGGAATTGACCGCATAAGCCCTTCTGAACTGATAAATAGATATGGAAGTAGCTGAACCGATGTTTCGTTTTAAATCATTGATTCAGTTCAGAAGATCAGTCTGATGGACCGATCTGATTGACTGGCATGAACTGAATCTCCAGCTTGAAGTTTTGGATGCCCTCAATGGAAGAATTTCTGCAGTTCAAGTTGTCTCTTGTGCCGACAAATTACCTTTTCCTCCCACTCACCTTCACACCCATCTGTCTGACAGTTTTACCTCCTGGATGCAGATTCATCTTTATAGATCTTATTTATATGAATTTATATCTGTTAATTACTTGGCATATTTTAGCTCTTCTTGTAGCTGTAAAAAAAGTCAGTTTGGAGGAAAAATGGGAATGAACACGCCTTTGGCAAAAATTATAACCCTTCGTCTGGTTTTGAGGCAATCGGGCCTTTTCCAAATCTCTGTTGGGAAAGAAAGGTGGGTGAAGGAACTTCGTAAAAAACAAACGAATGGCTTAACATAATTTAAAAAACAAACTCCAAAACTTTAAACCCGTTGCTCTCAATTTGTCCATCCAGATCAGCCCAGGAGAATACGCTGCTTGTTTCTTGGCCTTCCCTGTGACTTTGCATGCTGCGGTTTTCTTAATTGTCATTTGGGCATCTTTATTTTACACCTCGCTTTTCTCTTTTCTCTTTATTTGAGAACTGGGCCCGATGATGTTATGGTGTGTACACACCCAACTCTGAACCGCTTCCGTTTTCTCCTTTTCTTTAAAACCAAATCCCAGACCAAATGCCGGCCAAGCTGAATGCATGCCCGTGGCTGATTTTCTTGAATTTTTACGATACCGCAGAATGTAGCACTGCTGGCTTGCCACCCCCATCTGTCCGGTGTTTAAAGCAGCCACCGGGGAACGAATCAGCCTTGCGCACTCAACCTAGCAAGTGCATGGTAGTGGTGGCGGGTCAGCTTTCATGTCGCCAAGCGTCTGTAAAAGATGGTGGGGTGGTGGGAAAGCAAGATTTTGACCTGCTTAACTATAGCTGCAAGGTCCCTCTCTCCTCTGATGCCCTTCCCTCTGCTGGAGAGGAAACCCAAAGCTTAGGAGGGCTTTCATACAGACATACCCATCACAAATCCCTTTGAGGGTAAGCAGGACCACACGACGTGCAGAAAAGGAGTGAGAAATTGTAAGCCAAAGTAATTAAAGAGAAAGGAAAGAGAACATAGCTAAACTAATTCACATCAATCCCACGCATTCTCTCCCTACTTTTCCCCCCTTGCCAACCTGCCATTCTTCCACCATGTCCATCCGCTGCTTCGTCCTTTCAGCATTTCACCTCTCGCTTTTTCAGGATTTTATCAGCTCCATCCAGCCACATCTTGCTCAATCTTCCGCTTCCTCTCAGCCCAGTCGTTTCAGTTTATTGGTTTTGAAAGGGGATCCCCATTCATTCTGGTTACCACCACCAGGACCTTCTTTGCACTGGTCGCTCCGTTTTGTGTTGGTCTGCATTCAGTTGGTCTGCAGCCGGCCCTTCTTGGCCTCCAGAATGAAAGGGAGTAGCCAGACTTCCTTCTCTTCTCTTCTCTTCTCTTCTCTTCTCTTCTCTTCTCTTCTCTCCTCTCCTCTCCTCTCCTCTCCTCTCCTCTCCTCTCCTCTCCTCTCCTCTCCTCTCCTCTCCTCTCCTCTCCTCTCCTCTCCTCTCCTCTCCTCTCCTCTCCTCTCCTCTCCCTGCTCTACATTCAACCCTCTCTGCAAAGCATTCAAGAGATTCTTAGGGAAGTCTTACTCCATGATATATTGTTCTGATCCCATTCATCTTCCTACCAAATGTTTCATTGTTCAGGTCGACTCGTTAGCTGATGCTCTCTCTCCACCAATGAATGTACAATCGATAGTCTTCCTCACGTTTCTCAGTTACTTGCTGAAGAGCAACATTCTGGTCTGCACACACACTCACACACACGGCCAGCCGTGCTACACTTCCAAGATTTTGCTCATGGTTATCTCTTGCACGCTTTCCATCATGATCCTGCCAACCCCTCCCCAATGCACGCTGAGCAGACGATCCCCCGGTGGGCTTGGCATTCACTCTTGTTACCTTCCCCATTGCGCAAAGGGACGTGAACTGCACTCTTGCAGTGGCCAGGCCTGGAGGCAGCCTTCACAGACACGTTCAACAAGTAACCCTACCTTTCACTTGAGCACCATCACCATCGCAGGGCTCATTGGTTTCATATCCAGTCTGTGGCATGCTGTCATTTGCACACAAATCTCTCAGCTACTCCTTCCAGCATTCCTTCACTTCAGCTTCACCCACATCCTTTCCTCACGTTCATTTTTAATTCCATTTCCTCTGCTGGAGGCTCCTTGCTCAGTTCTCCCAAACAGTGTTTGTTTCCTTTAAAATAACTGCATTATCCCAGCCTCTTTTAATCTTAGCCTTCTCTTGCTCTCTTTGACTACGTTCTTGACAACTCTCTTCTTCTCTCCATGGACATCATACACTATCTTTCCCTCATTCTTGTTTATTGCAGCAATCATTTTCATATGACCCCCCCCCCTTCATAGCCTCTTTCATTTCATCTTCCCACCCAGCATCCTTTGTCATGCTTCTCATTAGTCTAACTGCATGTACATTGTGGCATGTGGTAACACAATTCCTTTCACTGTTTTCTAAGCATCCTCTTTCCTTTCATCCATTTTCCATTCATCATCTTGGGAGATGAATCTATCTTTTAATATTTTCCCATTCCGGACTCATATTTTCTTTTCCTGCAGTCACTTTTTGTTCTTATTCTCCTTTGTCCGTTTTTTTCTCCAGGTTCACTCTTGGCATTACCAAAACAGGGTCTTTTCCACATTCAGAACTTTTCATCATTCTTGTATCTTTCACTAATTCAATCTTTCATCATAAACAAGCAAATCACTTATGCTTTTCGACTAATATTCATTTCTTTCTCATGCACACATACCAAGATACTTTTGTTTAAACCATATATTCAAAACTATATTTTTCTAAGTGTTTTTTCACTGAAAAAGGAAATGCAATTGAAATTAAATCAATCACACTTTCCCTTTGAATTAATTGGGATCAGAGCAAGCCAGGAGTCTTTGGGATTAATAGAAAAGCGGGAATTTCTCTAAGACTTTCCTTACGGGGATGGGGGAGTTTGAGGAAAGTGATAGATCTTTGGATTTTTTATTTGATCCTGAAAAATGAAAGATAAAATTGAGCTAACCTATGTGAAGACCTAGAAGAGAATCCAGGCTAAATCAACATAGCATGGAGCTTCTTCCTTTCTAACAATTTCTAAAGCTCTCCAGCTAGACCACGCCTGTATGGATTGTTAAGGGCATTTCTAGTCTGCATGTTGTCCAAGAGCTCAAGACAAAGTCTATGGTTCCTTCTCCTTCCACAGTATTGATCTTCACAGCAATCCTCAGATAGGTTGAGACTGTCAGACCCACTAAACAGATCTGGCCAAGAAATCAATGCCACAGGAAGGCTGCGATTACTTCCGTTAAAACTGGGTATAATAACAGAATCTTACGAGTTTGATTACATTATTCCTCCTCCTCCTCCTCCTCCTCCTCCTCCTCCTCCTCCTCCTCCTCATAGTTCAGTGAATTAGGGAGGTTTCTGACTCAGCCACTTCCAAAAGTTAACTGGACATTCTGGACTTAAAAAAATGTTTTACCCCTTGCTGCCTTGACAATGGAGCTTGTATATCTCCATCAAGGGCATCTTCCTTACTCTCTACAGAGATAGAATGGCTGGCTTCAGCTCACCCAATGGCCTAGCAAAGCAGAGAAGAATTGTCCTACGGTTCTCCTTTTCTTAGTCCTAAAGTCTCTCCACTACACCACTCTGCATCTTGGGCAACTGTCCTGCCAGGTAGTCAACCGATTTTTCTAGGAGGCTTATTAGAAGCTGCCACTAAGATTCAGGCCTTGTTTAACCTTTCCCGATAGCAAAGAAACTGCCCAGCCCCTCCTTTACTTATCCGAAATAAATATTATCTATCTTTCTATCTCCCCTCCTTTTGATTCAGAAGGGGCAAACCACAAATGATAGACTTTCATCACGATCGTGTGCGTTGACTAAGGTTCATTGTCAACACTTCCAAGCTAGAACCTACTTTAAGGATGAACCCCCCTCCCACCCCCAAAAGAGACAACTAGGAAACTCTTGTAAAGAGTGCTTTTCTCTTTCACCCCCCTTTTCGCCCCCTTCCCCATAGCCGAAGGAGGGAATCTTGTAGAGAGGGATTTCTCAAATGTTCTGCATGTGGAGTGACTTGCACTGACAAATCTTTCTTTTGGAAGGTTTTCTGGCGGCCGACTTGCTGCTTAGAACGCAAAGCCGGTAATTTTCTTTTCTTTTTTGTGGGCTGCAGCTTCTGACCCTACCTGTGTCTGAAAGATGCAAAACTCTCTCTTCTCTGCAGGATAATTTCATCAACCTCAGCTTCCTCCGACTCTTCCGGGCAGCACGACTTATCAAGCTTCTACGTCAGGGCTATACCATACGGATTCTGCTGTGGACCTTTGTCCAGTCCTTCAAGGTGAGGGCTTCCGATGGCAGAGTGCTTCTGACGTGGTCGGGTTCCCTTTGCCTCCAGATTTATTTATTCTTTTAAATGGCCCCTGGCTGTCCTTCATTTTATCGATATCACTTTTTTTTTCAAGAGCAGAATTTGGAATGAGTGGAAATGCAGGAATGTAGTGCATAATCCACAGCTCTGAAAACAGCCAGGATGCTCTCTCAGGCCATCTTAGCGGATGAAAATAGGTGGTGTGGAAAGATGCGTATAAAATAATATGAAGGTGCATCAGAGCAGCCTTGAGAGTATAGTAGATTCCTCCTCATAAACAACAACATTCTTCTTCTTTCCAGCAAGTGTCCAGGGTGTAGTTCAACAGACAGATCAGTCCATTCACTGTAGATTACAGGTTGCAGTTCTCTACCACCAAGCAACCCTGGCCATCATTAATCCATAGACTTCATATGAAGTTTTGGGTTGAAAAGAGGAATGATTGGCTATCTGTCCGCTTGGTTCAAAATGCAGAACCCTTAGATGGGCTTTGCAAATGGTGTTCCAATGTACTTGTAAGCTCTCTTAAATGTGCAGTTGTGCAGATGTTGTGATGTCCTGTGCCCTGCTGGGTGATAGGGCAAGTGCAAACTCCTCCCTCATTTTCTTTCCTATAGGCCTTGCCATACGTGTGCCTCCTCATTGCCATGCTGTTTTTCATCTACGCCATAATTGGCATGCAGGTAAAATGTGTGGCTGTAACCAGATGAACGAAGTGGTGTTTAGAGCATGCTCTCACAGGATGGGGAGGACAGGCGTAGGAATGGGCAAGAAATACCCCTTTGTGAATCTACCTTCTCCTGGAGAAAACTCATCTTGAAGAGGGGCCATCTCTATTTCTTGTAGCATCTCCACCTTGTGGTGTATACAGTGCTAAGGTGAACTGGTCTTGGGAGCCATATAAGTCCAAGTTCTGTCTCTGCTCAGGGCAGGGAATTCCGAGCTAAAAGACCCCAGTGGGCTTGGGCACTTGTGATTTGGGGTAGAGTACCTCCATCCCTTATCAACCTACTCTTACGATGGAAAGATTTCCCCCACTATTCAGCCAACATGTGCCCTCCTGCAATAAACTCAATAGAGCTGATCCTGGCTTCCCTAGAAATAGAGAACAAGATATAGGCTCAAACAAACACATAGCTCCCCCCCCCCATGCAATTTTCACTGGGGATATGGGACCCTCCAGTAAGGTTAATATTTACCTTACCCTCCAGTAAAATAAATCCATCAGTAAGATGATATTATTGACTCCTTTCAGCACAGTTTATACAAACTAAATGACATGTCTAAGTCTTCTATCTCCAAGCCCAGCGCCACCTGGAGCATCTAAGGGTGATGTAGTCCAGCATCTCCAATGGCATAAATGCCATATCTGCTGTTTGTCATTCCGGACCTCCCACTGACAGCCTAGAACTCTTCACAATGTCCTCTTGGTTGTTTTCTCTCTCTACCCCTTCTCCCGCCTCGGCCATAGGTCTTTGGAAACATTGCTCTGAACGATGATAGTGCCATTAATCGTCACAATAACTTCCAAACATTTCTGCAAGCGCTCATGCTGCTTTTTCGGTGAGTTATTCCTGGATCTCATCTTCGATAGTTATTCTTTCTTTGCACATCTTTATCAACCACTCTGTAATTTTAAGGAATTTGAGAAACCATAGATTAAGACTCCATAGGGCCCTTACATTGCATGGGCCAGATAGCTTCTCAGGAGGGTTTTTAACCTCAAGCACAGCCAACTTTAGGAACTTTAATTCAAGTTATGAAGAGTAGGATTTGCTATTGTTTTGAAGTGAACTAAAGCACCTAGTGGGAATGCTTCTTGTCTGAAAGAACCACTGTTGGGTAAGTCACTCATGCTAAGTATGGCTGTGAAGTTGTAGCTGGAGAATAACTTTTTTTATTGCTCACCATGGGCCAGAAGTGGAGGGTGTTGGCAACCCCCCCCCCCCAAAAGGTTAATATATTCTCCACCCTTGATGTCAATTATCAGATGCCAAATGGATCTCCTTTAGTATAAATATAACTATCCACAGCCTCACTCATAGTTTTCAACCATGAAGACTAGGCCATTCTTTCGACTGATCCTGAAGGAGAACCACCAGTTCAGTTTATGACATCTCCTTCTAGAGCTGGGTCAAATTCTGCCAGCTAGGATACATAACATGGAAACACCTAACCTACTGAATCCATTCTGGACAAGGTGATTTCTCCAATTCCTTTTCCTGTTTTTGGTTGCAGGAGTGCTACTGGGGAAGCCTGGCATGAAATCATGCTTGCATGCCTCAGCAACCAACCATGTGATGAGCATTCAAACCTCAGCAAAGATGAATGTGGCAGTGACTTTGCTTACTTCTACTTTGTCTCCTTCATCTTCCTCTGCTCCTTTCTGGTGAGACACTTCTCTCTCTCCATTGAACATTGCAATGCTATAATTTATTCAGAAGCTCAATATCTTCCAGGAGCTCAAGCTGGTGCATATAACACATCTTCCTTTTATTTGTTTTCCCCCAAAACAAGCCTGCAAGATAGGCTGATTGAAGGAGGGTAAATGGTCACAGACCACCAGGTATCTTCCATGACTGAAGGTGGATTTGAACTGGGATCTTCCCAGTTCTGGTCTCACACTCCAACCATGTCATGATTTAGCATTCCAGCTTCTCAGTTTCTCATTTTCCTTTCACATACTCAGAGGACAAAACATTTGAGCATGACCTTGAGCAAGGTCAAGATCCCTAAAATGTGCATTTGGATACTTTGGGAGAGAGGGTAATCAAACAAAATATCATAACCTTTGGAGCAGAAAAAACCCAGATATATCTGTGTTTTAATCTATGTATTTGTGCACATCAGGCCTATTTATTTTTAAGACAGAGCCTGAACTATACCCTCAAATATACCATTGTTGTTATAATTTACCTTCAGTCTCAACTTGAGCTTTTTTTGATGGGTGGACTTCCACCAAGCTGCAGCAGAGGTCCTGTGTAAAACATTGCAGCAGCACCAACAAAACATTTTAATTTTTTTTTAATGGCACCTATATTTTTCAGTGTGTTATTATTGAACATTTACTGGTCATCTACTGAACATCAGGGAAGAGAATGAAGGGACAGAGAACTGCAGCAATCCGGCATGCTTCTTCCTATCTAAACAACGAACCGAAGACATTCTGGAAAAACAGAAGGACAATGCTGTCGGTGTTTTATCACCAGTCATCAGGGCCAAAAACGAGAATGAAGCAAAAGAAAACGGTGGCAGTTAGCATGTGCAGCAGTTCCCAATATTATTTTAGAAATGGTCCTTGTTGAAAGAGAAACTAGGCAGAGTTTTCCCTTGAACACAAAACAGTTCCCGTTATTATTTCAGTGTGCACCCTCCTCCATTTTTCTAAGAAGTTGGGAATCCACTTATCAACAAAAAAAGTTAATATCTTTCCTCCTCCCTACCCTGATCTCACTTCCCCCCTCCCTTTACAGATGTTGAACCTGTTTGTGGCTGTAATCATGGACAACTTTGAGTACTTGACACGAGATTCTTCCATCCTAGGACCCCATCATCTGGATGAGTTCATTCGAGTTTGGGCAGAGTATGACCCAGCTGCTTGGTATGTATGTTCTCTTGCTCACCCACTTTTGGTCTTGTGAAGGTGGTTGTCAGGCCTAGCCCAAGGAACTCCAAGAAACAATGCAAATTCAGTTCAGCTTTGTTTATTAGCTACAACCTCTACAAGAATCTTCCCAGACTGAAACCCCAGCTCCCAAGTCAGCCAGCCACAACATTGTGAATTCCTCAGGGAGGTGCCAGTCTCATCCTCTTGTAACTCCCACGCTCCTCCGGCGAGCTAAGAAAACGTTTATCTCCCTGAGCCTGGCCTTCATAATTCCATTCCATCACATCGGCGTTAAATTGGCTGAGCAGCTTGTGACATTGTGAGAAGATCAGCCAAGAAAAATGGTGGTGGCTGGCTACCTGGAAAGACAGCTGCACTGGGGCTCCTAGTTCTAACTGTAATGGGTTCAGGAGTTCAAGGCCCGTCAATATTTTGGGTGATGGAGATTTGGAAGATGGATCAGTATCCATATTTCTAATGATACAATGTCCCTGCTTTCTCCCATTGCCCATGCACTCCAGACAGTCACAGGTCTAATCACCAAAGATTTGTGATGGTTACACCAGCCTGGCAAAGACTGTAGGGAAGAGAAGACAGGAACTGGTGGGAAAAGAGCAGCCAATGAAGTCAATGTAGTCAGGGAAAGGCCAAGTCGCTGCATTCACACAGCATGCTAAGCTGGTTTAGTTTTCATGTTTGTTATTCTAATTATTGATTGGTGCATGTGCAGAAAACAGATTAATTAAGGATCTAGGATCAACATAGTGTGTGCATGCAGCCACTTGATAAGACAACCCGCTAGAGGGGTCAGCTAGAATGCACTTTGCATGGGAGGCAATCCCAAATGAGATTGGTTTAAAGGGTGTGCAGTCCCCCAGCTCACAGGCTGACCCCAGATTTCCAGTTTTCACATTTCCAGCAAGTCTCCAGCCCTGGTGGAATATTCTGGTGGTAGGACTGACCCCGCTTCATCTTCTGCTAGCGACTGCAACTAACAGATTACTGTTTTGAGACTTAAGCAGAGAGTAATTTCCTAAGGGGAATGCATGGACTCTGAAAAGTCATGTCATTTTTTTCCAATTCTTCTTCCCTCTGTCATGCTTTTGGGGAATGGAGATATGAGGTTCCAGGAGAGACTTTTTTTTTTTAATCACTGCTTTTTATTTTTTTCCTTTTGAGTTGCAACTTATTAATGTTTGTTTTCTTTCCAGTTGCCGGATACATTATAAGGATATGTACAATTTATTCCGAGCTATTGCCCCACCTCTGGGCTTAGGAAAGAAGTGCCCTCATAGAGTGGCATACAAGGTTTGGAATTTTGGAGGGGGGGGATTCCAGTACTTTTTTTGGGAGGGGGGAGAGGTTGCCTTGACTTACAACGTAGTTATGTTTTTGGGTCTGCATTGCAAAAGCAAATGGAAATGGAAATAACCTGGAATGAAACTAACCTGTTGCCTGAACAGGAATGATGAACAAGCTTGTTCTACCCCATGCCTTGATTTCACCTTGCTGCATCTCTCCTCCTGCCCAACTTGGATCTTCCCTGCCTGGAAACGGCAGCCTTATGGGATTGTCAGCTTCAAAAACGTTTCCTCCTCTAAGCCCGGAATTGGGAGATGTTTTAGGTTAGCCCACCCTAGCCCCAGCTCTTAAGCAGTTGATTAAAAAATAAGAGGTCATCCTTTTCATCCAGCCCAATTCCAGGGAAACGGTTTCCGTTCTTTTATTCCACCGGGAAATGCTAAAAACTCGTATTAGCTGAAGTGGAAAAGCTGAAGGAACTTAAACATTCCTGAAGCTGGAATCCGTCCCCCCAGAGAGGTGACTATTGGCTAATTTTAACCTGGAAGTTTAATTAGGGAAGCTCCTAGTGAGCAATAGAGAAAAACCCCAAACCATTAGAGCAGTGTTTCTCAACCTTGGCAACTTTAAGATGTGTGGACTTTAACTCCCAGTAAAATTCTGGGAGTTGAAGTCCACACATCTTAAAGTTGCCAAGGTTGAGAAACACTGCATTAGAGTAATCGTTGCAAAGTAATGAAAAAACCATAAACTGGAACTCTGTGTTCATTCTTCTGGGGATCAGAAGGTCCTTTTGTGTTTTCGTTTCATGCTACTGCCTTATTTCTTGATTCACTCCCCAACGCCTGAATATTTGGATTGTTAGAGTGAAATGTTTGCTGTCGAAGGGGTTTGTCTGCCATTGGTTTCCATGCTAGCCCCTTGCATGCAGTGGAAAGAGATCATCCACCAAAGAAAGAACATTTTGCTTCAAACACTGCTGACTGTCCCATAACGCTTCCTTTCACCTCTCCTTGAGATGAGCATAACCACTTTACACCAACATGATGCCTCCTCCTTTGAAATGCAGAACTGCCTTATTCTAAAGGAGCCCGGTTATGACTTCCTTCCCCACACCTTCACCAGGGATTCAACTCTCCTTTCTTCTTTTTGTAAGGCCTGACTTGTTTCTGTTTTTCCAACAATCTGAGAGCAGATGGCAGGAGAAACCCAAAAGAGATGGAACTGGAGAAGCCCTTCCCATGCAACTTTCCTTTTGGTTGTGTTATTCTCCCTGGAAACCAGTCTACCAACAAACTAATTAATCAGATTTCTCTGTCTTCTTGTTTGCTTCCCCACTGATCCCTATTTTTTCCCTTTGTTTGTGGCTCCTGCTTCTTTATTGTGTTCTCTTACCCCCTCCCTTCTGTCTGTCCGTCTGTCTGTCTCCCCCTTCCCATCCCTCTGGTTCCAAGTGGGCGCATCAGTTACACAGACATGTACGAGATGCTGAGGCACATGTCACCGCCACTTGGGCTGGGAAAGAAATGCCCTGCTCGCATTGCATATAAGGTTAGATTGCCTGCCTGGGCCACCGGTGACATCTGTGTTTCGTCTAAGCTTCATGCCCTTCTTCTTTCATGGTATTTGTGGCTTCACCAGAACGCTTTCAGATGCTTTCCTCATCTGGCCCAGGGGTGTCCAACTCATGGCCGAAGGGACTTCCAAGTCTGGACCAGTCCAACTGAAGAAAAAAGGGCTCACCTGATTTGATTCTCTTTTCCTGAGATTGAGAAGACAGTGAACATACCTGAGAATGCCATACGCTTAGAATGGTCTTCAAAAAGTAGGAATTATTCTTGTGCAGTTCTTCAAGGTGGAAAAATGGTGGAGCCCCTTATTTACCAAACCCCAGGAAGATACTGAATTGCCCCCATAGCTATGCAAAACAACCTAATAAGATACTTTGCAATGGAGTTCTTCCATCTATTTATATCTTGCACAGGACTGTAGCATCTCTGCTGGTCGTGAGAGTCTGGAGAAGATCAAGTGTAAACTGTCTTCTGTGGAGAAAATATCTGTGGTATATCCACATCTCATTTAGGTTAGAAATGCAGTCCCCGGGTCATTTGATTTGGACACCCTTGTTCTAGTTTTAAACCATTCCATCTGGACCATCATTCTCTTCATGCCTATTAAGGGGGAAAAAACCCCCTCTCTTGATCCATTTTTCCAGTCTCCTCCGATTCCTCTGTCTGCTTCCAGGGAAAAAGCTTTGGCCCACATTTTTGGTTTTCTGTACCAAGGTGTGTGGAAATGTATCGAAAAGAAGGTAACTCTTCTTTCACTCTCAGAAAGCGCTGGTCTCCTTGCAGGGCTGTACCACTTCAGAGCACAGGTAGATCACTGCATTTCTGAATGCACTTCAATAGCCAAAGCTGAGGGTTGTTTGTTGTTGGTTTTGGGTTAAAAAGAGAAAAGGGGCTTTCCCTCAGCTCCGGTGTTGCTCTGAGGCAGTAGCTGTACTGTTCTGCTTTTTCTTTGAATGGGAACATGTAAACAGACCTTCCGCTCGATGCCTCCCAAGAACATTCTTCACTAGGTTCCCATCCTTACGACCTGTTGGCAATGCTGTAATGCCTTCATCCCTCAGACAACTCCCTCAGAGAATGTGGCCAGGTTCAGTGGTCTAAGCAGCTGCTTTGCACGCCATGATTCTGTTTCTATCTTAGTTCCTGCAAAAGCAGATGAAGAAAATCCCCATGCTGCACGTGTCCCTCTGGACAATCTTTTATTATTATTATTATTATTATTATTATTATTATTATTATTATTATTATTATTGACTAAGAATGGGAGCTGGTTTGCCTGTGAATTAGCTCTAAGCCAGTTTCTGGGTGGTCTGGAGAAGATGTAGCTTACTAAATGTGGGTATCATCTTAAAGCTTTGCTTCAAAGCACTCCCAAGTATAATAGGATTGTCACATCACTTGAGTCCCAAGAACCGGGAGCTTGCTCACACACACTAATTTGCCCAAGATAAAAATGTAATTAAGTTGAAAAGTGTGTAGTGCTAAAGCGCATCTTAGCTTTTCCCCATTCAGCACTGATGAAGGAGGAGAAGGCAAATAAGGCAGAGATTAATTTGCAGCCCTGAGCTAAACCGAAGGGGAACTCAACTGCTAGTAGAATCCATTGTATAACTCACTATGTCCGAAGTTGGTGCTTAAAAGCATTGCAAGGTAGAGGAGATGTCAACATTTGGGGAACAGGACAAATGTGAGCTGTGTCCTTCAATGATGAGAGTTTTGCATCTCTCAATTTCCTTGGAGCTTGAGGTCTGGATTCCTGATCTGGTAGGCTTACATCCTTGTTATCTTATGGCATGGCATTCTGCCTGGCCAGGGAGTTATCCAGCAAAGATGTTGCTTGAGCAACTGAATAGCTTTCCCATCCAGGGCTGGACCTGGAAGTGCTTCTTTCTCATGTAGAGTAGGGCACATGTCTTGCAGCGGAAGCCACTCTTCAGCCACTCTGAAGAAAGTAACCAGTTTTTGAAGAGAAAGTTCTGCCTTTGCACTCCTTCTGGCTTCCTGTGGTCCCTTCCATCTCTATCTGTTGTGTTGTCATCTTCTGGAGATAGAAAGATGTTATGATTTCCCTCCCTGCCCAATTGCTTCATTGTTTCCCAGAGCTGGTCCTGCTAATCATGGTTCTTTCTCATCTCTTTTGCTATCAATTGACTTTCTGACATGTACATGGTGTTTCTCCTCCATATGCTTCTTACAGGCTATAATTAATTCATCCTTCTGTGTGTCTGTATTGTTACCCTCTTTGCTTGAGCCCCGCTGCAGAGATATTGTGCATGAGATCTTCCAAAGTGCACGTGTTACAAGCTTAATTCTGTTATGTCTCAGGAGAGCTTTATCTCAAAGAAACCTGTGGTTTTGTACAGATGACATTTTTCTTACCATAATCCTCTTCTTTCCATTTAACTCAGCCTTTCTGAGCTGGATATCCTCCTTTTATGGTGGGATTACAGAAGAATCTCCAGCCAGCATAACTGCTGAAGTGATGAATACGTTGCCATTATTTCTCTACTTAAAATAAGATGGCTTTGCAATGTCCCATATGGGCAATTCCTGGCAACTACAGGGAGAAGCCCATTCCGTTTTTAGGGCAACAATAAGAATGTGGCTTGCCACTGACTTCTTCCAGAATATATTTTCTTTACTTCCCAGATGAGCCAACAACCCTGAGATTCTGTGATGATTTCTCATCAAATTAGTATTAGTATTGTTATCCAAAGCAATTCATCAAAGTACTAATTAGCACTAAGCCTCTTTCCAGCAGCAAAAGAGACTTTCAGGTCAGTGGGTTGGGCAGGGTGTATATGCAGTGATTGAGCTCTCTTTGAAGGAATTATTTTTCTCTCTCCATCTGCTTGTCCTCCCACTTCCACCCCCTTCCTCCCTCTCCTCCCTCTCCTCCCTCCCTTCCTCCCTATTCAGTGTGAGTATCTGAGAAAGCTTGGAGCACTGGGTTGCATGCAAAAAAACTTCCACTTGTGCTGAACTTTTCCTGTGCTGAAGGTTGATTCACCTGAATGCTCATTAAAGCATCTCTGTTTGGTAGGGATTAGTCAGAATTTAAAATCTGGTGAGGGGTATTTCGAGGCCTGGATGTGTCCCAGCTCTCAGTTTCAGAGCAGATGGTGGTTCAGTTCTCAAGGGTTCCATGGCATGCCACTGTTCTGTGGTGCATTTTCCCCTGTAATTGTGATTATTCTTCAAGTATCTACCGTACCTCTTCATGAGAAAAGAATTTGGGTGCCAGCTATCTACAAGTGATAGTTTACCACGAGCTGGGAAACAGTGACATTCAGAGCCAGTTGCAAGCAGTTTCAATGTATTCAAAACTGTTTGTGGGCAGAGATTTCAGAGAGGAATTGCTCCACAAGATTCCCCCTATTACTTGGTAGCAATGTTGACAACCTGAGTTATGCATGTGTCCCTTATTCCTCCCCCCTCCCCCTTTGGCTTCAAATAACAGCAGCAGGCCTGTTGGCAGAAATGCCCCATTTTTGCATCCTCTGCACTGTCCTGAATCTAGTAGCGCTGCTAAGCATTGTAAAGAAAAATAAGTGTTGTCTGCTACAATATAAAAACAGTATAACACTAATGCGGAGTAGAAGCCACCTCTTACATTTTTCCTTGCCAATTCCCTTTTGGATTGCCATTTCAAAGGAGAAGAGAATTGGGGTGAAATTCTTACAAGCGGAGTGTGGCATGTTCTGGCAATAATTATGGGCCAGGTGGCTATGAAGCATATGTGTAAATGTTGTCTTTCAATGTACAAGTCTCCTTCCAGTAGTCTGTAAATCTGCAGCCACCCTGACTGCCCATGTTCCTGTTCAGTCCCAAGGGAGGTCATCAGGAGGGCACCCCTCCCATGGAGATTTTTCAGTTTTGGAAGTGTGGGCAGCCAGGGAGGCCTCAGAGGGATGGAAAGAGGTGGTACAGGGAATCCTCTTTCTCCAGCCTTTCTGACTTCTCATATTTCTATTAAGTCTATGGGAAGACATCAAAAGCAAATTCCTCCCTTTTTCAGAAGGATGGGCAGCTAAGGAGGTTGTGGACTGATGGAAATATGTGTCACAGGCAATAATTTCTCCAGTGGTCCTCAGTCTCCCTGGCTTCTCATACTTTCATTCAATCACAAAAGAAGACAACAGGAAGGAATTCCTCTTCATGAAGCGGTATTCCTGTTGCTGCTAAGGGTGAATCTCACCCTTTTGAAATGTGCTAGAAAATGTCTCCTTCCTCTTGAGAAATCTTCCACCCCCTTTCTCTGTCCACAAACAGTGGAGAATTTCAAAAGGCCATTTGTACCCAGCTCTGTTACAAAAAATTGTGACAAATGCCATCTTAGCACATGAAAAGTTAATATTGTAGAACATTGTTGTCCTCTTTTATTTTGGAGGGGAATAGGAAATTGTAAGAGGTGGGGTTGGGAGTGGGTGACAATGGGTGGCCTTGACCAGAAGATTGTCTTTTCTTCAGCGCTTGGTCAGGATGAATATGCCCATCTCAAATGATGATTTAAGTGTCCACTTCACATCAACACTAATGGCCTTGATCCGGACAGCCCTGGACATCAAACTTGCATCAGGTAAGGGAATGATTGGCTTAGAATATCTTCCTTGTTGGAGTTGGGGTAATTGCAAGGAGTGGCATGGGTTGTCCAATCTGTTTTGTGTTAGAGCTAAACATACACCAGTCCTGCTTTCAGGTTGTTTTTAATGATGAAAAAGTGGGAGAAACATTGCAGGCTTAATTAATCCATTATGCAATCCGTTTTTCCATTTTGCAAAGTTTTGCTCTAGTTGGGGCACATAGTCACTTAAATCTGGATCAGAACTAGATACACGGGGAAAAGAAGCCTTAATTTCTGCTCATCTCATTGACTACAAAAAAAAGTCTCATGCTGAAAAGTCCTTTGCTTAACCTCCCCAATCACCATTGGCACTAACTTCTACAGTCTAGCAGTGTGCAATTTTCAAGTGAGGCATTCCTCCGCTATATTTTGTTCAAAAATATTTTATAGTAATTGTATTAAAAATTACAATTGCAAGGATAAAAAACTAATCCAAACTAAAAAAAAAGAAAAGAATAAAAAGAAAAAATAGAAGATGCAGAAAAGAAAAAAATAGGAAGAAAAATAGGAACCCAGGGCCTTTTAAAGGTGCCGACTGTGGTTTGAGCAAGGTGGCTATTCCCTCATTTCCCAGAGCTCTAAACCTGCCAGAAACCTCTGTCTTGCAGCCTGCTCGCATGGAGCAACTGTCTGGAGCACTCCTGGATAATCTCAAGTCCTCTCTGTGTCCGGAGAGGAATTACGAAGAGCCAGTCCACTCACCGGCTCTTCATTTTGCCAGAGTCATCAGCTCCATTTTTCATGGAGCCGTCTTCAGTTCTCTATTTCTTCCCTGGAAATCGCTATATTTTGTTGAAAAATAGAGAAATGAATCTTGCAATTTCCCATGATCCATGCAACTCTCCACGGAGTTTTTCCTAATGCATGTCTTCTCAACATAAATTTCCCCAATACATGCTGTTCTGTGGACCTTTTCCTTGAAATGCCTCTTTAAAAATGTAAAAAAAAAAGGTTTCAATGCAAACACCCTTAATATTTTTTGAGGGGAGGAAAGGATAGGACACTTTACCAAATATGCTCTTTTTTAAGAGACATTTCTATAAGTAGGTATAATGATTGTTAAGGATCGAGAAAAAGCAAATACCTTCACGCCTTGTTTGCCAGCTCCCCAGAAGCATTGGATTAGTCAGAGGGAAGAACAGCATGTTGGACTTGAATAGACAACTGTTTTGATTTGGCAGGGTTCCTTTTATGGATCTCCCCCCCTCCCTCCCCAGAGTAGATCTTGTTTCTTCACTTTTATCTGACAGGCGTACTGCAACACCAGTGTGATACTGAGCTAAGGAAGGAGATCTCACTGGTTTGGCCCAATCTGTCCCCTAAAACCTTGGATCTGTTAGTGCCACCTCATAAACGTAAGTGCCCTACATCCTTCTCTATCTGTGCAAGTAGAAAGAAGCATTACATTGCATTATTATTATTGTTGTTGTTGTTGTTGTTGTTGTTACCTAATACTACTTGGAGGTTGTGTAGTGGATAAAGGCACTGGGCTAGAAATCGGGAGACCATGAGTTCTAGTCCCTCCTAACAAAAAGCTAGCTGGGTGACCTTGGGCCAGTCCCTCTCTCTCAGCACTAGGAGGAAGAAGGCAAGGGCAAACAGCTTCCAAAAAATCTTGCTGAGAAAACCCCAAGGATGTGTCCAGGCAGTCACCAGGAGTCCTATTTGACTTGAAGGCATGAAAAACCAAAATGAAAGACAAAGATCAGTTCTACGATTCAAGCCTTTTTCTAGCGAAGTATCAGGAGAAGACTTCTAAGTATTAGAGGAAGACTAATCTCTCATATTTTTGTTGTGTAGAGAAAATCTACCTATCAGTAAGAGCATAACCAACATAAAGCAGTTTTACCCAACTTGGCCCCTTCCAGATGTGTTGAACTACAACTCTCAGTCTGCATGGATAACATGGTGGGGGTAATGGGTATTGTGGTCAGATACCTTGGGAAGGGCCACTTTGGAGAAGACAGATTTGAGTTCAGCTGGAACTTTGCAAATGTTTGACTTCTTCACTTGGAGCATACTCTCCCACCATGGCTACAGCTCATTTTGCTTCCTTTTCCCTCTTTATCTTGTTAATTCATTTTCTGCTTTCTGTGGCTTCTTCTGTCTTTCCTGATTAGCTGAAGCAATGACAGTGGGGAAGGTTTATGCAGCCTTGATGATATTTGATTTCTACAAACAAAATAAAAACACCCGAGACCCTTCTCACTCAGGGCCTGGAGGTCTCTGTCAGGTAAATATCCATCCATCCATCCATCCATCCATCCATCCATCCATCCATCCATCCATCCATCCAATATTTTAGCAGGGGCTTGGCTGGAACCCCAAGTATCTACTACCTAGAGAATCCTAATAATTTAATTAGGACTCTGAATGTATAAAACTACTACTGTTCATGGTTACATGAGGTGTCAAGTGGCCCACCATCACCAACAATTTGATCCCTTTAATTTGGAAGTGCTCGAGGATGACTGGGTCCTTGTTGCAAAGCAGGTCTTCTGCTACTCAGTAGCCTCCTCCACCCAAGGAACAGAGAGAGGAATACAAAAGATAGAACCGTTTAATTAAATTTGTGTTGAAAGCCCTGTTTACAATTTCCCCAAACTTTTCTACCCCAGGTTCTGTTTCTCTAATCTGTTAGAAAGCACTTAAACATTTCTTGAAAATTTCTTTTGGAAGTGTTTCAGTGTTTAGCTTTTTATTGGAGGTGGTGGAAGATATTACAGCTAGGCATGCTGGTTTCTGTGACATATCTTTCCATCTCTTCACAGCCTCCCACACTTTCCAAACTAAAAAAGGTCCATGGAAAGAGTTTCCTTCTGAGATTGTTCCTTGGGATTGAATGGAAAGGTGGGAAACCAGGGAAGTTGGTGACCAGTGGAGAGATGATCTCCTGGTAACCATCTCTTCATCACTCTGCAGCCTCTCTGCTTGCCCCTTCTTCCTGATCCCAAAAACAATATCTTCCCTTGAGACATAATGGAAGCCAGGGAGGCTGGAGGTGATGAAAGAGATGATTGTACAATGAAAGGCAGAATGTTCATACACACCCATTGGCCACCTCTTTGAGTAAACAGATGCTAGAATACCATATTCAGCTCAGGAGGATGTCACTGTGCCTTTTGGAAAGCAACTGAATGAGAACTGGAATACATTAAAAGGGCAACAGAATTTCTCAGCCTAGTGGCCATGGATTCAATGGACCTTCTTGTGGGATTCCCTCTGTCAGCTACAGATTGCCCTTCTTTGCTCAAAATATGAGAAGGAAAGGTGATCAAATCCACTGTCTCCTCTCTGCTTCTTCTTATGCCATATAGACCGGGACCGTTTCCCTTTTCCATCCGTTGAAAGTAGCACTTGAGCAAAGCCAGCCAGCATTCCCCAATGCTTTTCTGCGACAAAAGAGTTCTGCATCACTCAACAATGGGGGTGCCCTGTAAGTACCCCCCAATTTTTCATTGCTTTATCTTAGCTCTGCCTTAAGGAACACTTCTGGCTGTAGATAGGGGAGGATGGATGGGGAAGCTCACTCATTTTTCCATCTCAGAAATGCCCTGGATATAAACTTTAGATGCCAAAGCTTCTAGCTTAATGTTTGCTATGGTGTCCCTGGTGCTCTTCTGAGCTTGGTTGTTTGCTTGGAGACATTTCATTACCTGACTAGATGACATCATCAGTGCTAGTGGTGTGGGGTTTTCTCCCTGTTTATATACAGTCACTGTATATAATGTCCTGTCAATGTTGGTGGAAGTGTGGTTTTCTCCTTGGTAGTTCCTTGATTAGGGCATTGTTTTCTGCTTGATTGTTTGTCTGATGTTCTTCCCTGCTTATCTGGGTGTAGGCTGCTAGAGGGGATGTGTTCTGGTCTTTTTGTTTCCTTCTTAGCTTTTTTATTGTCTCTTTTGAATGATGTGTAAATGTGTTTTATCTTTCTGTCTATTAATGGCTGATTTGTCTGAATGCCAAGCTTCCAGGAATTCCCTAGCATTTTTGGATTTGGCTTGGTCTAGGACGCTCACACTTTTCCAGTTGAAACTATGGTGGAGTCTGTCCATGTGTTGTGAGATTAAGGAGTTTTCATCATGTCTTCTGAGTGCTAGTTGGTGATCATGGATGCGCTCTGCTAGTCTTCTGCCTGTCTGTCTTACATAGTGGCTGTTACAGTCCTTGCACTGTAAGTTGTAGATGACCCCTGTTTTTTTCTTCTTGGGCTACTGGGTGTTTTGGTTTGCTTAATTGTTTTGGAGGGCTTTCGTTGGTTTGTTGTAATAGTCTGTTGGTTGTTTCTGACATTGTTTTGAAGTATGGCAGTGTTGTCCTTTTCATAGCTTGTGTTGGTTGTGCCGTAGTGGGTCAGGCACTTTTTGATAAAGTTGCATGGGTATCCATTTTGTTGGAAGATGTTGTATAGGCACTCTGTTTCCTTTTTCTGGTATTCCGCGTTGCTGCAGTGCATTTGTGCTTGTCTAAATAATGTTCTTACTCAGCTCCTCTTGTGTTAATGTTTTCTAGTCTAGTTTTTTAGACACAGAGGTTTGTTCTGCTTTGTGGATAAATCAAGGAAGGCCCTTTCAATTGCATGCAACTCACCCTGAAGTGGTAACATCTAAACATAAACCTTGAATGTACAAAGCCTCTCTAAATTACAGTTGCTAATTAGCAAAAATGCTTCTATTTTAGAGTTCCGTCTTAGTCCACCCTAGTATAACCTGTCTACTGTGTGGTTTTTTACGAGCCTCTTCTCTTCTCTTTGTGCAACAGGCCAATGCCAGAGGGAGGAGGCATCAAAGAATCTGTTTCCTGGGGGACCCAACGCACCCAGAGCATGTTTTATGAAACGAAGACACCAGCATTTGAACGGGGCCATTCGGAGGAAATTTCTGTCCAGCAGGCAAGCAAGAGGGTGAAGATTCAGGAGAAGAGGAAAACTCTTTTCCTAGGAAAAGGATTTTCCTCTTTGGACTAATTCCTGACGTCTTCCCCCCTTCCCCCCAACTTTAACTCTCAGTTTGGCCTTACGGATTTAGCAGAAGCCCAAATTTTGGAATTCATTGATCTCTTAAGGGAATGCCTATTGATAGAGCTGGCTCATTTGCAACAGAAAAGCGAATGTCTGGGATTCCTATTTGTCTCAAAGTAATAATTATGGGGAAAAGCATAATCCAGCAAATTAGGAAAAGTACTGAGGGTAAGACCTCTGTGTATGTGTGTGTGTGTGTATGTGTGCCCATGCACAAGGATGAATGAGTGTTCCCTAGTTCAGGAAAACAAAAGTGATAATCATCTTTTTTATTTATGAAGATACAATAATGCACTTTCTCAGTGCAATGTGGAGTCTTTCAAACTGCCCAGGAGTCTTCTTTATGTTGGTCGGGATTGAAAGGAAGATGAGGAGCAATGCTTGTGATTAAGGAAAACCTTCTGTGGCTCAGTCTCAAGACAATAATACTGAAAGCTGTTCCTGACCTTCTAATATTATATATTTTCAGATCACAGATAAGCCTGCTAGCTCCTACTGTTGTTAGTTACTTGTTTTTAATATTCATATTCTGCTTTATGTATACTTGTCACTCATCCTCTACATTTTTATTCTGTGATGGCATAGAATTAAAATAATCGTTTATAATCCAAGGGACACAATACAAAGGAAAAGGGGAAAGGGGAGGAACAGGAAAAATGAAAGTACCAGATCTGTAACATAACAAAAGAACATAAAACCAGGTGGTTTTAGGATGAAGATAGCCCTTGGACAGGTGGGACAATTGTCACCTACAAGATGGAGAGAATCAGGTTGCCTTCTTGGATCTTGGATCTCAGTTGATCCGAGTGAGAGTTCTGTGTTGTCTTTCTCAGACCTAGACTGACTTCTGTTGACCCTACTGGGAATTTTTGTGGGTAGCAACTTCTTACTTGCTCCTGTTATTCTACCCCTATATTTCCCAGGTTGTAGAAATGCGAGAAATCAGCCCAACATTAGCCAATGGTGAACATCAGCCAGGCCTGGAGAGCCAGGGCAGGGCTGCTTCTATGCCTCGCCTGGCAGCTGAAACACAGGTGAGCATGGGTATCGCAACTGGTAATGGAAGGCTAACAGTAAGGCACCATTCAGTCCTCCCATCTGCAAGGCATTTTTTCTAGACGTTTTCACAAGCATCTTGATAGTGGTTTATAGAAGCCATTGAGCTCGGATCAATTCAAAGGTTTCTGGCATGATCTGAGGCTTTCTCCAAAAGAAAGAGGTTCTTTGAAATTCATTTCTGATCAACAGAACGATGAAAGACTCCAAATACGTTCATTTAAAGAGAGGGATCTATCAGTTATGTACATTGGTTTCATTGTCCCATCAAAGAGCCTGCCATATTTCACTAAAAGCTTGATAATACATAATCTCTACTTGATTTGCTAAAAGATGAATCTCATTGAGTCTACTGTTGTAATCTTTAGAGTTACTGCTAATCAGAGTAGATAAATGTGGGGTAGGTGGACAGAGACTTGCTTAATATAAGGCAACTTTCCATGTTCCTAGGCATGTAACATGGTTTGGTGTCTCCTGAAGAATAAACATTTTCAGTGATAGGGCACGACAGAGTCACTGAAAAGTCACCAAGTTACAGCTGAAAGTAATGCCACAGCCCTCTGAATTGGCTTTAAATTTGTTGTATTTGACTCACGTTAAAGGCAGATGTGCTCAGAGACAATGTGATACTTCATTTTGGTCTAGATGAAATGGGTCAGCCACAGATTCTATGGTAATGGCCATTGGTGTCATTCCAAGGGTGAATCATTTTGAATTTCAGGTAGATATCATGGAATTGATTATTAGGGACCAAAGTCCTTTGGGCTTCATAGGAGTATGCTGAATATTTCATCAGCAACAGAAATGTAAGAAATGCCTTCTTCCCATGATCACTTGATGTGACTTCAGTCATTACATCGATTACCAACAAATTCTGATGCTTTCCTTCATTGCTCATGTCATTCCTTTCACTCATGGATTGCTGGTGATTCTTCTCCAGATCTAATTGGATCCTACCATTTCCTAACTTAGACAGCATAATGCCATGGCCTTGAATTTCCTTAGCTGACAATTGGGGAATTGCCAAACTTCACAAGGACATGGGTAGCGTTATGTCCTCTGCTAATTAGACGGAAGTAGACCAACTTTCTTCACAATTCTGACTAACTTCCATAATACTGTTTTGTACCCTTTCCATACGTTTATCTTCTTGCTATTCACTGGTCACCAGCACAAAGCAGCGAGGTCTCACCTTACCCCTCCAGCACTGTTGTTGCGTGACACAGTTTTCAGTTAACATTGGAAAATGTTGTTTTCCAATGGCTATTAGCAGCCGGTATATTTCCCAGGCCTGTATGGGTATTGGATCTCAGGGAGGGGCAGATATCTCCCTTTCTCTCTTCCCATCAGCCACCACCAGAGTAGCTAATGGTATGAATGCCTGGGGAATGGAGGGTGACTAAGAGCTAACAACTGACATCAATGGTAGGCTTAGAGATGACATTATCACATGCCACCACACTGAAGACCATGATCAGTGACAAAATGGGGTAATGTAGTTACTGAACCATGGCCAACTACTGCTTGCTTTCTCTTCCTACCTTCTTTCTGGAGACTGGTAGAGGGATCTGTATCACAATCTTTGCAAGTGCTGCTGTTGCACACTTTTTACTTAATTGTATGGAATCCGTGCAAATATATGAAGGTTACACTACTCTGGAAAGACTCCATGAGTTTTTCTTTCCTTTTCCATATCTTTGGGAGGGAGCATCTCTTCATGGTATCTGATCACTATGATAATAACCAGGAAGATTTGTTGAGAGGAGGGGGTTTGGAAAGGAGACTGATACTATCTTCCCCTCAATGCATGTAATATTATCATACTTGCCTTGGTAACCCCTCTAAAACATTACTAGCCACCTCCTCCTCCTCCTCCTCCTCCTCCTCGTCCTCCCTGATCATTTTAATCCAAGCCTTTTCCAACCTGGGCATCTTCCAGATATGTGGTCTTCAACTCTCAGAATCCTCACCAATGGCCATGAATGAATCTGGATGGCACCTAGGCTGGGAAAGATTACTCCATATACCTATCTGAGCCATCTGAGAACCTAATTTTCTGCAGTCAATTGCTTCCTTTGAAAATCCAGATTCATCCACCCACCTTATTTCATGAATAACTGCTGACTAACACTCATTTCTGTCTCTTGTCTCAATTCACCCACCCCTTCTTTGGCCTTCGTCCTTCTCGTGAATCTCATTCTCTCCCCCTCCCTCCCCCTCCCTCTCCTTTGTCATCTCGTCTGTCACGTGCCTCCTGCGATGTCTGACTGTGCTGGTGGGGGACACATCCCATTTTTTTCTGTCTGAATTACTTACAGCGGAGCAAAACACGGTCACCGGGGCGATATCTCTCAGTATGTAGCTTGTTTGAACTAATGTGTCCTCTAAAGTCTACTCAAGGAAGAGTTTATCAGATCAACTGCATCCTTCTGTGGCTTTTTTAAGAAAGAAGAAAATACTCCACCTAGATGTGCTAAGTCTCTTGATAAGCTGGGCTAAAATCCTCCTCCCAAACAAGTGTTTAAAAAGCTGTACATTT
Source organism: Python bivittatus (assembly GCF_059951505.1). Taxonomy (NCBI): domain Eukaryota; kingdom Metazoa; phylum Chordata; class Lepidosauria; order Squamata; family Pythonidae; genus Python; species Python bivittatus. The sequence goes on along the minus strand of NW_028277076.1, from coordinate 4,082,950 downwards.
GAGTCTTGCCCTTCTCCCAATGATGTAATTACAACATAGGCGTGCCCTCTGTGGCTCTCATAGGCTGAAAAAATGGAGGTTTGTGGTGAAAAGATTTGTATTATAAGGGCATCTCCGTCGGGAACACATTGTTTACTTCTCACTGCCCTGATTTATGGAGATGACCCCATTCAAAGTTTATGGCCCTAGAATTGTCCAATTTGGGCTTAAAATCTGGAAGGGGCATGGAAATCCTCAAGTCCAACATGCTGTTCTATGAAGGAATCTAAATTAAAGCATACTGGACAGGTGGCTCTCCAGCCTCCACTTGAATTCACACAATGAAGAGAAGCCCACCACATCTTTAGTTGTTAATGCCACTGCCTAACTGCTTTTATTGTTAGGAAGTTCCCCCCCACCTCCATCTCCTAATATTCAGTTAGTATTTGCCCTGAGTTCAGATACCTGGAGCTCCTACTCAGAGGATCAATGAATAGGGATGGGCCAATTCAGGGTTAGAATATCGGAAAGGGTGATACAAAAGAGTTTTAGTGGAAAGGTTTCATAGGAATCAGACACATGTTCCAGATGTGGGAGGGAAAAGATGCTACCTTTTGATTGCCTACATCCAATCAACCTCTTTGCATTCTCTTTCTCCCCTTCCCTCGGCTCCCCCTCTTTCTTCTCCTGATGTTTATCCACAGCCCATTCCAGACACCAGCCCCATGAAGCGATCTGTCTCCACGCTGAACCCACAGCGCCCCCATGCCACACACCTCTATGAACATTCCCGGCCAGCCGAACACACCCACCACCATCATCACCATCGTTGCCACCGGCGGAGAGAGAAGAAGCAGCAGAAGTCAGTGGATAAGCCACCCAACCACTTGGTTGAGAGTGAGGCTCCTGGTAAGCGTGGCTTCTCTTTCTCCAGCTCTGGGTCTCGGTGTAGAACTGGTTGGCCATGAAGTTCTTAAATTTTACAGCGGTCTGCTCCAACCTGGGCATCCTTCAGAAATGTGGCCTTCAGCTCCCAGAATCCTTCGCAATGGTCATGCTGATTCTAGAATTCTGGGAATTGAAGTCCATATACAACTAGGAAGGGCTGTCCTACATTCCATAATCTCCCTGTCTCTCAAACCAGATGGTGCATTATATTGGGGAGTCCCATGCCAATCTTCCTAGCAGAGATGGAGGAACTTGTCAGTGTTGCTGAATTTTTTTGTTTGTTTGTTTTTAAAGATTGGGTTCCTTTTTCAATCCTGAGTTACAGTTGTTCAATTTGGTTGAGTTCAGTTTAGCATGCAGTTGTGCCCAACTGAAACAATGAAAAGTCTTCACGCATTTCTGTTTGTATGTCTCCACGCTTACGCATGCTTGGGAAGTGAACCCTTTGATTTTGCCTTGTGACAATAATTTGAATTTTGTGGCATCCCTCCATGAGTTTCCTTTTGTCTCCCCAGTGGGGGAAGGCACATCCAAGGCCAAAAAGCAGGAGCGGGGCCGGTCCCAGGAACGGAAGCTCCACTCCTCCTCCTCCTCCGAAAAGCAACGTTTTTATTCCTGTGATCGCTACGGGAGTCGAGATCATTCTCAGCCCAAGTCATCCGAATGCAGTAGACCCCCATCCCCCAGCGGAGGGCAGGAACATGGGACACAGAAACAGGTGAGGATGGGAGATGGAGGGCTGAGGGAGAGAAGGGATGGGAAACGGGGCTCCCTATGTGCTTTGATAAGTTTGGCCGGCCTTTGGATGTTGTTGGATTCTAGTTCTCTCAACGCCAGGGAGGGAAGACACAACGATAGGAAGTGCCATGGAAAATAACTGGGAGCTAACAGATCAAACTCAATGTTGAGGTCAAGAACAATGAATCCATCCAGCTGGAATGCAAGACAGTGAGGCTAAATGGGCAGCAAGAACAGGACACCAGGGCTATAGGGTGTATAGAACCCTATACACTGTAGGGTGTATAGACACCAGGGCTATAGAACAGCAGAAAAGGGAAACTCTTTCTAAAACAACTGAACTTGCGTACATTTTGTGCTTGTTGGGTACAATTCTAAATCGAGCGGCAGATGATTGGGCTTATGTTAGTCCATGTCAGTTTCTCCTGTGTCCTTTCATGCATCTGTTCTGTCCTGTCTCACATGAATCAGCAACTCTTTTTAAAATAAAAACCCCCTTACGAACATTTGAAACTCATTAAGACAAACATTCTTAAATCCATTTATGCCACATGTGCACTTGAACTCAATAGGAATGTTTCTATACCCATTTTGTACTTTAGACAACCAGGTTTTCAAAATTCAGAGTCAGTTTCTAAGGCGTCCTTCATCAGTCTGCTCTGTTTCCATATGAAACAATTTTTTTTAGAAAAAAGTCCCTCTGACAATTGACATTGAAATACTAATTTGAATATGTATTGTGGACCTTTTGGGAGGCAAAATATGCAGTTTATACAGCATACGTTTCTCCTAAATTGTATATTTTTATATGCCTATTGTTGCATCGCCTGCAAACTACACTGCGAAACTATGGTTTGGAGAAACATGCCCTCTAAACCATAACTGTATTCCAATCTGCTCAGTCTCCTGGGTGATGAGGATCAGACTGGTTTGCTTCACAGCATAGGAACTGAAGAACGGATTTCGCTGTGATGTTAATTTAGACATGACATGAAGCTACCCAGGTGTGCTTCCAGAAATCTGAGGAAAGGAAACCCAACTCTGTAATAACTTGGATAGCAAGTCTCTTGGTCTGGAGGCATGCAGTGGGTTTCCTCACTGTTCAGGGTGGGCCACCAGGTTCTCCTTTCTGCCAGATTGTCTGCTCCCCTGCGTTGTGTCCCTGGTTGTCTTCATCTGGAATCCTTTCTCCTACCGGTTGGTTTCCTGTGTTTCTACCTCTGTTCAAATGGTTCTTGAGCAGTCTTCCTTTCCTTGACTGTGCACATCTAAACTCTCTCTTTCCTTTTTGTTTTTTATCCTGTGATACATTCCTCTGTTCATATCATTCATTCTTCTGTCCTTTGCTTTTTGCCACTCCAACATGTGACTCTGTGTTTGTCTGCTATTCTTATTATTGCCCGCTCTCCTTCTCCTTCTCCTTCTCCTTCTCCTTCTCCTTCTCCTTCTCCTTCTCCTTCTCCTTCTCCTTCTCCTTCTCCTTCTCCTTCTCCTCCTCCTCCTCCTCCTCCTCCTCCTCCTCCTCTCCCGGTTTTTCTTTGGTTCATTTACTTTGTTCCAATTTTCATGTAGGGCAGTGGTTCAGTTAACGGGAGCCCCCTGCTGTTGACCTCTGGTGCTAGCACCCCGTGCCGTGGTCGGAGGCAGTTGCCGCAAACCCCGCTGACTCCGCGCCCCAGCATTACTTACAAGACTGCCAACTCCTCGCCTGTGCATTTCTCTGGGTTCCAGACTGGCCTGCCAACCTTCTCCCCGGGACGCCTGAGCCGGGGTCTCTCTGAGCACAATGCTTTGCTGCATGGCGACTCCCAGGGGCCCTCACAGACCCTGGTGGCACGGATTGGTTCGGACCCTTACCTGGGACACCGAGAAGAGAGTGACAGTCCATACCATATGATGCCTGAGGACACGCTCACGTTTGAGGAGGCGGTGGCCACCAATTCAGGGAGATCCTCCCGGACTTCTTATGTCTCCTCTCTAACTTCCCAGTCCCACCAAATTCGCCGAGTTCCCAATGGGTACCATTATGTCTTGGGATTAAGTGCTGGCCCTGGCACCAGCACCAGGGCACGTAGCTATTACCATGAGCGAGATGAAGATGATTGGTGCTAGCAGGAAAAGAACCAAGTTGCACACTGGAGGTTGATGAGTTTTATCATCCAGGGAACCACCATGTTTATGTGCATGTATTTGTGGCATCAAGGCTGGCGGGGGAAAGAAGATACAAGCAGCTGCCTCCCTGTGGAACACCCCTGCCAAGATTGTCCTGGGTGCATGCACAACACCATTGGAAATGATGCCTGATCTCTCTGTCCCCAGTTTCTTCTTTTGCACTAGAGAGCTATTGATCAATCAGGAAAGGCGTGGGTTTGGATGGTCTGAGCGGAGCAAATTTGCTTCTGTTCTGCTCCCTGCTGCCATGTCACAGGAGATATCACCTCCCCCCAAATTACAAAACTGTAACACAAGGCCAGGGAGAAAACCCTAGACTAACCTTTAAGAACTGGAATCTGCACAGTTTGGGATGATCAGGTGGGGAAGAAAAAACAAACCCTGATGTACAAAGAACCAACCTATATTTTATTGTGTCCACATTTTAAGAAGGGAGTTTATCCAACTGGATCTCAACCCTTGGCCAATGGTGATCCTTTTAAACCGAGCCAGTAATGGAAACTTCCAGTTGATCAAAGCACCATATGGCCATGCCCAACTTCTTGGTCCAACCTTTTGTCTCCACATTTTCGGTCCTTCCCACCAGCGTTTTGGAAAGGCCCTTCAGGAGAGGAGTGGTTTTGGCAAGGACAACTTCTACAACCTTGTTCTTGCTATTGAACTTTTCTCCTCTGACAAGACAGATGGTGGCCCCTTTCTTAATTTTCATCTTGTTTACAAATCTGAGCTTGCGAGGGGAAGAAGAAGAAAGGAGGAGGAGGAGGAGGAGGAGGAGGAGTGGGGTGGACAGAACTGTCATGTTTTATATTGAGCTGTTGGATAAACTTTTCTTTTTCATTGTGTCCATTTTTTTTTGTAAATTGTATAGTAAAAGAAAGTGAGACAAGTACACAGCAAAAACACTGAGAGTCCTCTACAGTAGAGAACTATTCTAATGGCCATTCCAGCCCCCCTTTTTCCTTACTGAAGGCGCCAGTTCTTTACTTCTAAGTGCCTAATCTCTGGGAACCTCTTGCAGTGATGATACAGTTGTTTTTGTACCCCCCCCCCCAAATAGTGTGAGAGGCAGGAGGGCTGAGAAGAACCTTCTCTGACCAGCAGGGAATGCTTAGTGGGCTCCCAACTTCCTTCAGAGCTGATTTGATCTTTCCACCTTACCAGGTTGGAAAACTATTTTAGAAAAAAGAAGTCCAAGTTGTGTTTTATGTCATTTGGTGGGGGAACACCATGGTATTGGAAGGTACAGAAAGAAGCATTCAGTGTTAGGATGGATGCTTTTGCAAAATCCAATAAAACAAAGGGGGAGGAATCCTTTTGCTCTTCAGATTTAAGTCTTGTCTTGGTGACTGAATCTTGGGAGCTCCTTGAAGGCAGATCCTTCACACAGAAGGCTTTTGGATGGAGTTAATTCTGATTCTCAGGGATGAGATTCCGTTTTTTCCTGTTGGGTCTGTATGCTTGTATGTGTGTCTGTTGGATTTGTTGTTCGTTTGCTTGTTTTAGTGTCCTGCACACAGGGTGTTTAGTGTGCATGCGTGCACTCATTCCAAATTCAGGAAGAAAGTCTTGCGAGGGAGCAAAATCCCCTGTTTCAAAGACGCTTGGAAGACTTGACCTGTTTCATTGGCTGAAGATACAGCCCAAAACTGCTGAAGTTCTGAACATGGATGGGAATGGAAGGAGGGAAGTAACAGAGCAAAAATAATTGTAGGAAGGGAACTGGTGGGACAAAAGTGAGCAGCTGCAAGCAAGAGTCTCTTCTGATGTTACACTTTCCAAATGTTTATGCCTTAAAAAATATAATGTGTGAAGGCATCCCATGAGGAATATGCTATTCTAACTATCGTAGAGGTATCTTCATGTTTGAAAGTATACTTGCTTGTAAATCCAGGTTCCTTGTTGGGTAATGTCTGAATGGCTCTGGGAGAGAAGGGGAAAGGGAAGAGCGCTCTCAGAGCAGGGCTTCACTTAAATGCAAAAAACAAAATTCAAAATTGGTCATCACCAGTCTCAGAGAGGATTCATTCCATCTTTACTGCACTTTGGAGAAAGATTCCTCTGCTATTTGCTTTCGAGACCAGGAATCTACTCCCGGTGCAAATCATAGCTTCAAATAAGCCAGGATCTGCCCCATCGAAATGAAGGGGAAAACCTTGCCTGCAGCAAATGTAAATGAGGTATAAATCCCACCCTCCAAAGCCGGAACCGTTTGCATGAAAGATTTCCCCCTCGCCTCACAATTTTATAAGCTAGACACTTCATCCTGCACCTAGCTTGGGATTTGGTTTCAGATGAGAGTGGCCCGTCCAGCCATGCACGCAGAACCATTTTGAGACGGGGGAATGGAAAACTGAGATGTGATGCAGGAGGGAAAAGAACAGGGCACAAGCTGTTCCTCCATCAGCAGACCTCTCAAAATCCACAAGGCCCAGGAAGCAGAGTCAGCGTTAGAGTTTGCAAACTTCGGTATTCCCCACACATTCTCTTGGCACTTCTCTGTTTTAAATCAGTCTCCCCGCCCCACCCGCCATTGTTTCATGCTTTAAAAATTGATACAGGGGCATTCCATGCAAATTAGCGTCTAAAGCAATGGGACATCTTGTTCTTCTTGTTAGTTAATAACTTTAGATTGTCACTAGGTGTTGCTATAATCCCATTTCCCGGGCAAAAAGCATGCATTTGTCTGCGCTAAGGCAGGGTTTTACATCTCCTTAGAACTTGATCAAAGTGGTCACGGAGAAGCAAGGACAGATTATGCAAAGGGAGGAGTCCTAAGGTTTGTAGAGGCAAGAAAAAGAAGTCTTTGTTGCATATCCAAAAATGGGATGCACAATTTTTGTACGTCCAAAAAAGAACACGGACAAATGGAACAGAAGGGGATGATAGGAAAGTAGCTGAACTTCTGAACTGGGCAAATGTTTTTGAAAAGACAACGCAGTACACATTTTGCTTGAAAGCCTCCCCTGTACATATGTATAGGACACACATTTCATGCAGTCAGATGTTTTTAGTGAACAGATTTTTAAATTAGAAAGCTGCACATCTAGACTTAAATCCTCAAAATTTTTCTTCTCCCATTAAAGCAATGGATTTGAATTCTTTAAATTTTTCTGTAAACCTCCTAGGATTCCTTTATGCACATCCCATTCTTGCATTCAAAGGAACATTTTCTTAGTTTAAAGAGCATTTTTCATGTCCACCCATTTTTAAAGAACGCCACACACCCACAGTAGTTAAATCATGGGCTAATTATTCCAAGAGGTAATATACATAATTAAATATTGTATATTTAATATATATATTTCTGCTAATGCCCACATAGTTTTTCTTAGGCAAGGCGAATGCTTAATTGATTTTATTCCTAAAAAATTCTTCCCAGAAAGATCAGATGGGCTAAAATATATATCTCACAACTTTCCATGGTGAAGTTGGGTGGTTTGCATGCAGGATCTCTCTCTCTTTTGATGAGGACACCCCCAAATAAGGGCTCAGCTCGACAGTTTTAAAAAGAAAGTAAAAAGTTGCCCTAAGAATGGAAATAAATATAAAACACGGCATTTGAGTTTCCTGTTCTTCTGTATTTTATACACAAGATGCCATAAACATGCTAAGGAAAATGGTTTGAGGAAATGCTCAGTCCAAAAAAATGCACCATCGCAAGTCTGATGACGATGACGCTACGCATTCAATCGTGTCCAATTCTCGGCGATTCTACGGACCCGCTCTCTCCATATTTTCCAATCTTGTACAGCTTCTTTCAGTTTTTATGCTCTGGGTGGTGTCAACTTTGATGGTGTTTAGCCACCATGTTTTTGGGCGGCCTCGTTTCCTTTTGCCGCTGACCATTCTGAGCATAACTGCCTTTTCCAGTGAGTTTGATTGCATGACGTGGCTGAAATAAGTAAGGCAGAATCTTGTGATTTTGCCCTCCAGAGATATGTCTGGTTTTACATGCTCCAGTGCTTGCTTGTTTGCCACCTTTGCTGACCAAGGAAAATGCGCAGGAGTCTTCTCCAACACCACAACTCAACACCACGGCGCAAACGAGTCGATTTTCTCCTTGTCTAATTTTTTCACGGTCCAATTTTCGCAACCATAGGTAGCTATGGGAAACATGATAGTGTGGATTAATCTGCGTTGAGTTACCAGGCTGATGTCCTTGCTCTTCCCTACTCACTCTATGCTGCTCATTGCTGTGTGACCAGTGCGATTCAATACTTTATTTCTGGACTGTATTCACTGCTTTGATCAATCTGCATCCTAGGAAAGTGAATTCTTGCATGCGTTCAATCTCTTTGCCATCAGTAGTTGTTCTGACATTTCCATTCCTCGCAGTGGTCACGAGCTTGGTTTTTTTGATGTTCAGGAAGAGGCCAGATGTCTCACTTTCTTCTTTAATCCTTTTGATCAGATGTTTCAGGCCTTCTTTGGTTTCCTAAAGAAGAGTTGTGTCGTCAGCATACTGCAGGTTGTTGATGTTCCTTCCTCCAATCTGGTTTTTGATTCTTCAAGTTCCAGCTTCTTTGTGATCACTCCAGCATACAGGTTGAATAAGAAAGGTGAAAAAATGCAACCTTGCCATACTCCTTTCTCTCTCTTGAACCAATCAGTGTCTCCATATGGTGTTTGCACAGTGGCTTCCTGATTTGTGCATAGTGACTGCACCAACTTGATCAGATGTGTTGGCACCCCTAGGTCTTCTAGGCCTCTCCACAGCTCACAAGCCTAATCACACTAAAATCCAGTCCTAGTTTTTCCCCCAAGGGCTTTTTTCAGTAACCTGATTTCAAAGCAGAGGGACTTCTTAATTACTGCTTTTTAAAGCCAATTGGAAATGAGTAACATTTGCCATTCCCTTTCAAATTTTCTAGGGATTGCTCATTCTACACCACTGTTAGCAGTTTCCCTATATTCTCAAAGCTGCGCAGACGGCCCTAAAGCAACACCTACTGACAGGACAGTGACTGAATCGCTGGAACAAGGAACCAGTGTCTAAACTCAATATCCCAAGTACAAAAATGTAACTGTTAATGGAGATTACATAATTGCACCTTTGAGCCTCATAAATGATCAACTGGATGACATATTCAGTGGGATTGGTTGATTAAAAAAATAATAATCCAAGAAACTGAGCTGAAAGTAGTTTATATGGTTCTAGGGATAGAAGGAGGTATTGAGGTCAACCTTCAGGAATTCAAGTTAAAGCACCTCAGACATTTGCTCCTAGATCTTTATTTTTCAGAATCTGATCTCTGACTAAACTCAACCCTAGACTGTGTGTGTGTGTGTGCACGTGCGCATGCATGCATGTGTAACATCTTTCTCTTTTATTAATCCACACACTTACCTTTGAACATGGAGATAGGAGTGCCATTTATTTTACTTTAGGGGTGACAGTCCTCTAATTGAAAAACTATCCAGCGGAAGTTCAGCTGAAATGTTGGATGTCATAAGAATGAATGAAAAGCAGGGGCATCTTCGGAAGTGCCAGAGTTAGCACCTGGGCAACAGCTGTTTTCCCTTAGTCTCCCCTTATGGTGGGAAGTAGTGAATTTCTATTAAAACACAAGCAACTCTTTCTAAATTTGCATTTTGGCATACACACTAGCATAGACAAGTCCAGTATGGCATTCTCTCTGGAGTGGGGTGGGGAATAGGTTGGTTTGATGAAGGTCCTCTTTTATGGATGGTACATGCAGAAAGTTGATGAACCAAGAATCGTTTGTCCTTGGTGGGTGAAGGATGTGATTCTTTTTTCTAAAAAATGATTTAAAAATGCAACAAAATAAAACTGTAGGGCTATGCAACAACAGTGATACTTTTTCATGAATCAGACTGAATCCAAATGGGGAAGAAACCTGTTAAGCCATAAAGGCCATCCTGCATTTTACAGCTTTACCTGTTGGAATGTTCTTTCCCTGTTTCAGGCAACAGCATGATCGTGACCAAATCTTTTCTACATTTTAGGCACAAATACTTTCTTGGGAAATCACAAAAAGGGGAAAAAGGAATTTTAGAAAAATACTCCAAGATACACAGTGGAGAACAAACTCACTGGGAATCTGTTTTCTCCCAGGTTTGTGGGTTGGTTGGTGGATTGGTTTTATTCTGTAACCCCTGTCCTGCACTCCCATTTTCTTATTAAACCAATATGACACAACAACCCTGTTTAATTGTAAGTGGAGTTTGCAGCCACAAATTACCGTTGGAACTTTTGATGATTGACATTTCTGCCTTGGAAGATGATGAAGGTATATAATCTTGGGTGGTATCAGGGAAGGGATGGTCACAAATGTTGCCACTGTTGAAATGCATATGGTAGTGGCTTTGATAACTGGCCGTCCACTGGTTTGCCGAATTAACACAGCTCTCTTTTCAATGCACATATAGCCTCAAACTGAGTTAATCACATATAGCCTCAAACTGAGTTAATCACAAATGAGTCCCTTCCAAAGACTATGGTGGTTGTCAGGGAAGGACTTTCAAACAAACACTCGGGGACCAATGGGCACTTCCCCAAAAGAGGAGAATTGGCTTGCCATGTTTTGAAGGAAGCCACACTCATTACCACCAAATGAGGCAAGAGGCTGCTGAAAGTCCACGTGCTAAAATAGCAGAACTGCATCACTGATAAAGTTGAGTCATCAACCTGTCCTTAATTGGGCAACTCATTTTTCCTTGGGTTGCCCTGAGACATAGTCTTCAGCAAAAGTCTTCTAAGCAGCCCTTAGCCAACCTTAGAGGATCGTGAAAAAAGTAAGCAGAGTGGGAGCTGGTTAGTGTGTGGATGGGTGAGCACTAGGAAATCCCAGGGTTGTGCAGGGAACGCAAGGAAGTTGAAAAACAGCTCAAAACAAGTCAACAGCAAACCTCTTCTTAACTCTTGTTGAGATAACACCACAGGCAGGTCCATGAAGACACCAAGTGTCCAGGACCCAGATGTTTCCCTGAATTCTTCTACTGAGTTGCCAAAACCTAAAATGCAACCATCTTTTTTTTTTTTTTTTTGCATCCAAAATCAGTCTAGTGGTGGCTATACTTTGAATAAGTAACGTTTGCATGTAAAATATATACATATTATATAAATATATACAGACCTATATATATATAGTGCAGACTATATATATATATGGTGCATGGAGGAAAATGTTTATCTTCGTACTTTTTGATACAATGTATTCACCTGTTGTTAATTTTTAATTATATTTGATATAAATCGGGGGTTTGTTGCAAAAGTTTATATTAAAAAAAAAAGCAGTGTTAAAAAAAAACACAGAAAAGTTCCAAACATGCAACAGAAATGGAACTTTATGAAGGGAGAGGGCTGGGGGAATTAAAAAAAAATAAATCTGTGATTGAATGATTTGCTGCCTGAATAATATTTATCAACCAAACTTTGGATTCTGCCATTGTTTCTACAATTACATTTTGTATGAAGCAAAGTCCTTGAATTAAAATAAACCCTTAGGAAAAAAAAGAGAGAGATTTGATTAATCTGGTGTGAGCTGAACAGCAATTTACTGTGACATGGAAGGTTAAAAATTATAGGTAAGTGAATGAAAAATACGTGACAATTGAAACTGCACCGTATTTGGAGTTCAGATTTGTTCATCTCATAATTCCAAGCAAGATTAGAGGCTAAAGTCCTTTTTCAATATTCCCTTTATCAGATTGGGGCGGGGGGAAGCAGAGTGAAGGTAGAATGACTGCAGGAATAGAAAGGAAGAATCCTGAAAGGAAAAATACTGGACGACAGATTCATCTCCCAAGATGATGAATGGAAAATGGATGAAAGGAAAGAGGATGCTTAGAAAACAGTGAAAGGAATTGTGTTACCACATGCCACAATGTACATGCAGTTAGACTAATGAGAAGCATGACAAAGGATGCTGGGTGGGAAGATGAAATGAAAGAGGCTATGAAGGGGGGGGGGTCATATGAAAATGATTGCTGCAATAAACAAGAATGAGGGAAAGATAGTGTATGATGTCCATGGAGAGAAGAAGAGAGTTGTCAAGAACGTAGTCAAAGAGAGCAAGAGAAGGCTAAGATTAAAAGAGGCTGGGATAATGCAGTTATTTTAAGGGAAACAAACACTGTTTGGGAGAACTGAGCAAGGAGCCTCCAGCAGAGGAAATGGAATTAAAAATGAACGTGAGGAAAGGATGTGGGTGAAGCTGAATTGAAGGAATGCTGGAGGGAGTAGCTGAGAGATTTGTGTGCAAATGACAGCATGCCACAGACTGGATATGAAACCAATGAGCCCTGCGATGGTGATGCTGCTCAAGTGAAAGGTAGAGTTACTTGTTGAACGTGTCTGTGAAGGCTGCCTCCAGGCCTGGCCACTGCAAGAGTGCAGTTCACGTCCCTTTGCGCAATGGGGAAGGTAACAAGAGCGAATGCAAGCCCACCGGGGGATCGTCTGCTAAGCGTGCATTGGGGAGGGGTTGGCAGGATCGTGATGGAAAGCGTGCAAGAGATAACCATGAGCAAAATCTTGGAAGTGTAGCACGGCTGGCCGTGTGTGTGAGTGTGTGTGCAGACCAGAATGTTGCTCTTCAGCAAGTAACTGAGAAACATGAGGAAGACTATCGATTGTACATTCATTGGTGGAGAGAGAGCATCAGCTAACGAGTCGACCTGAACAATGAAACATTTGGTAGGAAGATGAATGGGATCAGAACAATATATCATGGAGTAAGACTTCCCTAAGAATCTCTTGAATGCTTTGCAGAGAGGGTTGAATGTAGAGCAGGGAGGAAGAGAAGAGAAGAGAAGAGAAGAGAAGAGAAGAGAAGAGAAGAGAAGGAAGTCTGGCTACTCCCTTTCATTCTGGAGGCCAAGAAGGGCCGGCTGCAGACCAACTGAATGCAGACCAACACAAAACGGAGCGACCAGTGCAAAGAAGGTCCTGGTGGTGGTAACCAGAATGAATGGGGATCCCCTTTCAAAACCAATAAACTGAAACGACTGGGCTGAGAGGAAGCGGAAGATTGAGCAAGATGTGGCTGGATGGAGCTGATAAAATCCTGAAAAAGCGAGAGGTGAAATGCTGAAAGGACGAAGCAGCGGATGGACATGGTGGAAGAATGGCAGGTTGGCAAGGGGGGAAAAGTAGGGAGAGAATGCGTGGGATTGATGTGAATTAGTTTAGCTACGTTCTCTTTCCTTTCTCTTTAATTACTTTGGCTTACAATTTCTCACTCCTTTTCTGCACTCTGCATGACATCATTCATCCCGAAAGCGAATATCATGATGGCAAATGCCATCATCATGTTTTTGCTGCTCTTCGCTTCAGCTCTGACCAATATGGGATGAATAGGTTGATGTCTGTCTGGTAAGTCTGTGGTTTAGCATGTTGCCTCAACCCAGTCAATTGTGGCTTATTCCATAAACCATCATGAGCAGGAGGAGGAAGGCAATGCTCGCTCCGCAGTCCTGGGAAACTGATCCCATCCACCATCGTTGGTATTTGCCTTAGTTGAAACCTAATATGACCTCAGCTATGGTAGTTTCTAAACTTCCGATGTATGGTGGGCCCACCGCTTATGGCTTATTCAAACCATACTTAAGCAAACCATGACTTATGACCCGCTCGGTCTCCCCTTCTCATCCCAGTCGCAGCGGGCCAAGCTGGCAGAGAGGCCGCTGCCCCTTTTCTCGCGTTCACCTTTGCGAAGCGCTTTTCCGGCGCCCCGCCCAGGGAGGAGGGCTGGGCGAGTCCCCCTTAACCCTTTCCGCGCCGGCCCGGGCTCGGGCTGCAGCGGGGCCGGCGTCGTCGCGCGGGAGCGCCGGGGTTCCTGCGCTGCTTGCCTGCCTGCCGCCGTCCGCCCTCTTTCGTCCGGCGATGTGGCTGGTGCTCCTGCCTCTTCTTCTCCTCCTGTGGCCCCGGCACAGCTGGGGAGCGGCGGCCGGGCGGCGCCTGCCCCAGCTGGATGGAGAGGACTCGGACGCCGGCTCCGGGCTGCGCGCAGGTGAGGCGGCGGGAGGGCGCGGACATCCTGCCCCCAACTCCCCGCTGCGCGCGCGGCGCCCGGGCCCGGAGTTCTCGGAGTCCTTCTGCCCTGGAGGGGTCGTCGGAGCGCGTGAGTCAGCCACTGCCCGTGAATCCAGGAGGAAGGCTCTAGACGCCCACGAGGCGGGCTGGCCCGTGGCTCAGCCTTCACGCAGCTGAGGACTTAATGACCGGTTCTTCCAAGGTGCTAAGCTTTGCTTCTGCCAAACTTGGCTGGGTTGTTGTTGTTTTTTCTTCCCTTCTGGGATTAGGGTGAACCCAACAAGCTTGCTTGGTTCAGGGTTCAAGATACCTTTGGGACTCTGATCCCGGAACCAGGTCAGGTGTCTGGTGCATAACCAGCTAACTAAGGTTCAGCCTAAACAAGCCTAGCCGATTGCGCAGAGGCAGAATTGGGGTGCTTTTTTATGGTCTTTTACATTTCCATTTTGGCTGTTTTCCTGCTGCATTCAACTGACCCAGTTGAGTGTGTTGTCAAGCTGGACCTTCTGAAGCAGCTACTATGTTCTAGTCTATTGGAAGGCACAAGATCAATCCATGGTTAGTTTATGGTTCTTTGTGTTTGGGAAACCTCCAATGCTGGGTTACGTAAATTTTGATTCCGCTAAGTGGGGACCACGGAAACACAGCTTTGAGATGGTTTAGTGCCCAGCCTGTAGGAATGAATTCAAGCCGCCATGGTGTTATGAATGGGCAAACCCAGTCACCAGGTCCCAGTTTTAACGCATCTAATCCTTGTGCCCCTGTCTTCTCTTTGCTCTGTCTGAAGTCCAACATCTTACTTTGCATTCTGAAAGCCCTCTCTGAATGCCTTTGGTTGTGAATGTGGCTATGGAAAAGTTGCCCCTCTGTTGAGGTGAAGAATTAAGAGCAAGAATCTTGTTGCTCGTCTTTGCTCTTCTTCCAAGCTGCAGCCGATGTTACGTCATGCTGTTTTGAAGAAAAGGAATCAGTACTCTCAAACACAAAGTCCCATTTTACAGCAGGGGAAAACTGAAGCCTCGACGTCAATGTCTTGGCTATGGGAGAAGCTATAGATATACATCACACTCTTGCTGTTCTGAAATCCATGGCTGTTGGAGAACTTTGGCTGATCTGGTACAAAGATTGCTCTTGCTTGATCTACCAAGAATTCTAGCTCTATATTCTTGTTTTTGGTAGGGTGGTCCACTCAAGAGGTAGAGTGAGGTCTCTGCCTTAAGGCAGCTTGAGCGTAGTTGCCCACATTGAATGCCCTGCTCTGTGGGCTCCTTGGAGTGAAATATTGGGGAAGATGGACATTTGGTCTGAAAACAATGCTAGGTGGATTCATAGCCCTCTGCAACTAGGGCCTCCTTGGAGCAAGGATTGGGTACAGGAAGAGCAATGTAGCAGCTGATATGAGTGTATAGTGCATTGTAGGTGATGTATGGTGATGACCACAGGCTACAGCAAGGATTTCTGTTGGGCTGCTCTTGATTTTAACAGTTCACATCATTGATTGCTTCTGCTATGATCCTGGAAGCAATCTGGATCAACAAGAGGTAAGGACTTTTCCACCTTCCCTGGGAAAAAACATGTTCTTGTTTCTTCTTGTATCTTTTTCTTCCTCAAGCTGCCTATCCTAATTTTTTTCAGCCACTATCCTAGTCTCCTTTACTTTGGAGTAAAACTGGACATGTTCTTCCAGATTCCAGACAGTGATCTCATGGACTCATTTGGAGACCTGGGTTAATAGCGGGCTATTGCATTTTTACCTCAAGAAAGGGCTTGGCACAGAGAAACAGCAGACCTCCTGCTTCTCTTCCAAAATCATAACAGGACTCCAAGTTATAACCGGTGGCCCTGCTTAATAACGCAGATCAGTTTTCGATTCCAAATGGCTGAAGCAGATTTGTAATTCATTTGGCAGGTGTGGGGAGTCCAGTCTGGCTGACAAACCGTAGTTTGCATAATCTTTGACCCCTTTGACTGTAGTTGATCAAGTTCAGGAATTAGAAAATAACACCATAAATTGTGGATGGAGGATACAATTTTTTTTTAGATGGAAGAGCAAGACAAACAACCACTAGGTCATCTGAAAACAATTGAGACGCCTGTCTTCCATTTAATTTTTTCAGGATGGCAATACCAAGGAAGCAGGTGATTCTTCCATTCTGATGAATAACCCCAGACAATTCCAGTTTGGTTTGCCTGGGACTGATTAGACAGAAGTGAGGGAGGAGGAGGAGGAGAAGTCAATCCATCACCCTGATAATCTTTTCCTCTCCCATCCCCACCTTACATTCTAAGATCTTGTAGACAGCCAAGTCATCTTGATTGTCCTTTAGTGATTTTCCTGATCATTACCTGCTTCAGGCTGCAGATTGGAATCTACTGATTCTACTTTTTAAATATAAATTAAGTGGTAGAGCTGTTTGAGAGGATCAGAACTGCTTGAATAATATACTGTTTGTATCTTCACGGTCCTATTCCTTAGCATTCTGTTGGCTGGGAGTTCCTATTAATTGACAAAGGACTTTTCAGAATCCTCATTCTGGGGCAGATTAAACAAAAATGATCTCTACTTATTTTGGAACATCAACACTAGTAGGCCCCAAACTATCATTAGATAGCATACTTTGAAGACTCTCCTCAGATCCTTCATAGCTGGGCCCTTGACACCAGTGGTGCAGCTACAGAAATCTTGGGCTACTCTTCCTTCATGGCCCTCAAATGTACACATTTCTTTTCTTTTTTAAAGAGAATTTAAGCATGCCAACAGAATAAAGCTGGTGTTCAGCTTAGCACTTTGACTCTCCAAAGAACTTCTGAATCCCACCAAGGGGAAAATGGGGAAATGAAACATGTATCTGGAGGTCGGAGTGTATCTTGCTAGGGTCCTCCACAATGTGGAGCAACACAACTGCCTGCCGTTTTCTACGATTCCTCTACATCTCTATTTCAAGGGACAGTTATTGGGTGCTAATAAGATGGATTTTTCATTTCAAGAGGCCACTTTAAAGCTTTGAGGGTTTGTTCCTTTTGCTGGCTAAGCCTTTAAACCTCACAAAATCCCTCTTAAGTGAACATGTTTCTGATGGGTCTAATTTTTAATCTGGCTGGCCTTCCCATATAAGTCACTTGTATAACCTTGTTAGTGCTTCTGACGCTGTGTGAACACTAATTCAATAAATGGGTGTATTCTAGAGCTGTCCGTTGATGCATGGACTGACCTGCTGTTTAATCCTTTAGCTCTAATCTCATTTATGATATCTTGATTTCGCTGAGCATCTTTCAGACAAAATTATTAAGCCTACATTTGTATCAAGTCACCATCCCCAGAAAAGAATAGGTATGTACTGATTCCCTTAAAGACAAAAATCATGCAGACAATGTTTGTAATGCTCTATGGAAGCAAAAATTAGACTTTAAAAGAACAGGATAGAAAGAGTTTTGATGCTTTTGAACTATGCAGTTGGAGAACACTTCTGAGAATATGAGAGATGTCCAATAAAACAAATGGATCATCAAAGAAATCCATCCAGAGTGCTCACTTGAGGCATAAATGACCAGGCTCAAATTATTATACTTTGGACACATTATGCAAAGACCCAGCTCTCTGGAGATGTCTTTAATGCTGGGAAAAGTGGAGGAAAGAGGAGAAGAGGATGAGCAGCAGCAAGGTAGATACACTCAATTAGAATGGCGATAGGTACACTGATGGATTGTGCTGGGGACAGATTGTCCTGGAGAAAATCTATATTATGAAGAGTTGACATCAGTTTCAGGACACATAATTCACAGTAGTACCATCTATATATTATTGAGCTCATAGGATCATACCATGTGATACTTTTCTTGTTGCTGAAAACTGAAAAATGCTAACCGTTCTTAACAACAGCTTTTCTATTGGGAAACGGAACCATTTTGCTGAAACACCACGCCATCTGGATATTCCTCTCTATGAATGTTTCCATCTCTATTTGAATTTAATACCTAGGACATGCATTTGCTTTCTCCTTCCCTCGTGGCTCACTTTCTTATGCCACATCTTTTAGATTTGCAAGCTGTCCAAAAAAGAAAAAGAAAGAAAAAAGGGAATGTTCTAAAGGAAATTATCCCTGCAAATCTTGTTAATAAAACACAGCAAAGGGAGGGTAGTTGTGCTCATTCTCAGCGTGGGGAGAATTACTGATTGATTAAAAAAAAAAAAAAAATCAGATGAGCCTTCTGTAACCTCAGGTTGCACAATCAAGACACTAGTTTAGGGTGTGAGTGGGAAATAGACGTCGTGCACTGCATCTCACCAGCTTTCCAAAAAAATGATGGAGGAGGAGAAGAAAGGCCAAAATAGATGTTTTGGGAAGAGGGCTGAGTTGGGTAAAAGGCTATATCAGAATAAGCTTAACGTTTTGAAGCAGCCCAAGAGAATTGGGGTCTCTGCCACTGAACAGCTCAAGCATCAGAGTCTGCTGATGCTCGGAATAAATCTTGGAAGATGAAAGGGGCACCAAATTCTAAAGGCAGCGCTGAAAATAAAAAGGAAGGGGGACGGTGACGTGCAAAAGCTGCTCTCGACCTTTGTGACCTCTTTCTCTCTTTTCTGCTCTTTAAAGGTAAGGGGTGGAACAGTGAGATTTATTGCCGAGAGATCTGTTTGCCAGTCACTGGGCCCTGTGGTGGTTGAACATCCCTGATCCTGATCAAACCAGTTCTTTTGCTGAGGGTGGGAGTGTTGCTTGGTTAATCTCTGCAGGCTTTAGGGTCCCCCCACCCTAAGCCTGCTTTCTCCTGGAAGCTGCACCCACCCCTCACCCAAAAGTATTTAATAAGCACTTTGTTTCTGTCACAGAGAGGGGTAAAGGGCGTTTGTGATCCCTCTGTGGCCTTGATCATGTGACTTTCTGAAAAGAGTTTGTTTTCTTAAAAAAAAAAAAAAAAAAGGCAGAGGAAACTCAGAATATTTCTTTCATCAGCCGAGTTGGCCTCTTACATAAAAGCTTGCAGATTTGTGTATAGTTGAAGTGACTGGCGATTTAGACTTTGAGTGTTAATTGTAAAAAATGGGACAGTCTGGAGAGCGGGGAGAGCGGGGGTGGGCTAGGTAGGATGGGAACAAGAGAGACTTCCTGGTGGGATCTGGTTTGATTCAGAAAGCCCCTCCAGTTCAATTCAGATTCTAGGTGGGAAAATCAGTTTGATTCAGATTTGTCACACCGCTAGCAGGGAGACCTGTTAGCCTTTCAAGCCGAGTTTCCTTTTTTAAAAAAATTCAGTTCAGGCGTGTTGGGGTTGATTCGGTGCCTCGGATCAACTCAACAGTTCGGTTTGGAGGGGTGATTTAATCGAATTGTCTAAATTAATTCTTCCGATCATCTATTCATGCAGTCCTAAGGTTGCCATGTGCAAACGGTGCTGATAGTAAGCCTTAAACCTTCCAGAGAGATACAACTGTGAGAAGCACGGGATTCATTTGGTGTCCAGATGAAAACCAACTGTCCAATTCTTGAGGTGCCAAGCATCTACATACATATACATGCATTCATACAACCTCTTCCCCTCCAATTCATTTTAGGTACCACTTTGAGACCATAAAGCATCTTTTCATAAAACCTGATCTGACTGTAGACTTTCCATGCTGTGGAAGTTACCAATTCCATATGCTTTAGAGGTGAACTGTGGGATACTGGTGGGGAGCAAAGGGGGCCCCCTTCCTGCAAGAATTTGCTGGGAGTTCTCCCCCACCTCTTTCCCTCAATCTCATGTAAGACCAGATGCTTTTCAGTGACTTACAAGCAATAGGATCAATGGGATTTTTTTTTTTTTTTTTAATGTCTGGCAGAAGGAAATTTCCCTACCTTCCACCTCCCCCCTCCACTTTCCCATGTTCTTATATATTTACTTCACTGGATTTTGGGGAAGAATATGATGTAGAACAGATTTTCCTACAGGCTTTGGAGCATTAAGTACTGTGATTTATTTTTTTTTAATTTCCTAGGTCCCCTTCCTTTCTCCTCCATCCCCCCAAACTTCACAAATTGTAGTTTGTGTGACTTAACGAATGTTGCTTTGTAAAGTTGGAGACAGATGAGCTGAAATTGTTACCTTTCTGTTGTAAGTTGTCAAGGATCACTTTTGAAATGGTTGGGGATAAGGAATATCTGCTCTTCTTTGCTTGGCCTTCTCATTTAGTCTTCCCGCTTTTCTTTGGGAAGAAAAAACTTGGAATTATTTCTGGAGTTGTGTGGTTTTCTTCAGGGTTGGATTGTCCTGGTTCCTTGGCATCATTTGTTCACGTTAGGAAATTGACTAAGATGGAGGCACTACTAAACAAACATTGCAAGAAAGGAATCGGGATGCTATTGTATAGGTGTTTGCCTCAAATTCTTTTGGGGGGTGTTGTATTGATTTGCTTAGAGACTTTGGATGTCTGTGCATGTCACATCAAGATTGTGGGCCTGGGGAAAAGGGAAGATAACATTCGTGGAATTCAGTCTTTGTGAATTTCAGGATGAAATGACCTCATCTGTTGACTGTATAGGCAGATTAGAATGGGGTAGTGCAACTCCCAACCGTTTTCCATACCAAAATATGCAGTTTAATATGCTACTTTAGACAATGTACTAATTTAAATGATACTCCCCTCACAAACTATTGGCCCCACTGCCAATCCTACTCATGTTCCTGTTCCCAGTCGCTGCGAACGCCCAATAAGGTCATGAGTCACGTAGCCCATTAGACTGAATGGACCTTGAAGCTGCCCTTGGATGGTGTCAAATTAACACGGGAGAAAGACTACAACAGGGTGCGAGTAAGGATGTCTTAAAGCTGTCTCACTCATGGGCTGGGAATGACATGAAGGTGACGTCATGGGGACAGGGTTGAACAAAGAGATTGTCAGGACGTGTTTCTGCCGCGGTTAGATGCCAATGGAGAAAGAAGGAAAAGTCAACGGATTTACTAAGAGCAACTGTTAATACTTGTTTTTTCTCCTGGAGCTGTTAATAGTAGAGTTTTAACGATTCAGATGGGGGTTCATCTTTTACCAGCGATTACAACCACCCTTTTGCAATTCCAAGATTTACAGAGGCTCTAACGGTGCCTTTTAATTATGATTCTTTCCATCTATATTCTGTGATTTCCCCCCAACTCAAATCAGAGTATCAGTACTTGGTGTGTCTGTGTGTCCCACGTCTTTGCCCTTAATGTAATGTTCCAATTTCACGATATTAAACGATTGTTTCCCAAAGTGGCTTCTTCGGTTTATCTATTGGTTGTGTGAAGGGAAGGGAAAGGGATTTCTTTTTTTCTGTGAAATTTGGTGAAGTCATTCTGTTAAGCTCTTGCCAAGGATATTCACGAATTTAATGAGGCACAGACTGCAGATCCAGATGCTCTGAATCCCAGGGCAATTGGAGTGAATGTTTTGTAAAAATCCAGCAAATATTTCTGCTTCATTTGAAATCCTCAGATTACTTTTTTCCTTTATTTCTGGCACTCTTCTTCACTTCTTAATTATACTGCTCACAAAATGAAAGGTGGTGTAAAATTAAGGGGGGAAAACCTGACTAGCCCAAAACTGTGGTCTTAATATATATGGAGTCTCATCGGGTATTTCCTTTCAAACAGTGAATACTATTTCTCACTGTTTATCAAGTTCCAGTAACCAACACTTTTTAGATTATGATGGTCATTTAATATCTTATGGAATATTTTTGGGATGAATGGGAGAAGACTCCCTGTAATTCCATACCCAATATTTATTTGTGGCTTTTGATATACCACCTCTCATTTTTAAAATTAAATAAGTGTAGAGTTAGCACAAACAGTTCCTTCTGAGCAAAAAACTGATGGATTTTCCATTTTAAGAATTTTGAGACTAAAAGAGAAATAGAAGAACTGAAGAAATCCAGGCCAGTTAGGACTGTCTATAGTCTGGTTCCCTTGATTCTGAGAAGAGTGAGTGTTCACAGTGAGTAAAAGTTTATATAGGTTTGCCAACACTTATATGCGCTGATTTAAATCTCTGTAGTTGCCCATTTAGAAATCATGTTGAGAATCAGAATACATACATTGCTTCAGAGCTGTGACAACCTTCCAGGCCTAGTTGTGAATGGGCAACTCCAAAACCCATCCTGCTCTCCCTTTTTTGAGGTTTGTATTTTTTGAACCCACAGCCACACACTAGGTGGGAGAAATTGACAATCTGCATCTGCATTCAGTTTGGTTGATTATAATGGAACAGGAAGAAGTTGGCAGGTCAGTCCTGGCTGGGGGAAACCAAGTCTGTGATGCTAGTTTCACATGTCCCCACTCACTAAGCAATTGTGGCTTCATTTTTTAAGGCAGACTGTCGTTTGGGCTAGACCTCCGCTGGGTTGATGAAGTGGCAAATGAGCCTCAGGGTAAAAGGCCAGCCAGGGCAAAAAAGGCAAGATGGCTGCAGCAGTGCAATTGAAGTTCTGCCCTTTTGTTCATGGGTTAGGGTTGCACATTGTACAAAGGGGTGGGGCTTTGCATGGCTGTGGCCATCAGCTTGCTTTTTTTCTGGAGCCCCTGTCCCCCCAAGACGCCACTCTGAAAGGCATGCTTTAGTTCATGGGAAAAATAGCACTGTAGGGGTTGATCACCAGCAACTGACAAACCTGCAAACCAACCCCTTTCCCCTTGAAAATGATGCTTTCTTCCAGATGTTTCAGCTTGCTTGTAAACAAAACCATGCTCCCTGCAATCCTCCTCCTGCTCCGTTGAGACATTTTGCTCAGTCATCACCACACTCCTAGCTTGGTTTGGTGCACATTTTCTTAGCCAGGGGCTCCGGCTGGCAGCTTTTCATGCCCGCAAAATCAATGGAAGATCTATTGCCCCATGTATATACTTTAGGCTGCTGTCAAAACTCATTTGTGTTCAAGCTCAAATGGCTCTATCAAGCTACTTTTCATGGAGGACTGGTTCTTCTTTGCAAATCTGATCAGCACGCCCTGGTGATTCTTTCCTGAGTTTTGGACCAGTTTTCCAAAAGGGGAATCCAGAAGAGTTGCAGATGGACAGGTTCTGTTCCATCATCTGCCTTCTACTTTTGCCAGCCTGAAATGGGTTGCTCCTCCCTTTGGAGGCTCTGTTGGATGACCAAGCCAAATAGTAAGAACTCCAACTGTTCTTAGGGGAAATGAATAGGCATTTTGCTTGTAAGATTTTTTTCCCTCCTGATGTATGTTTGCTGTTTCCTCTGCCCTCTGCTTTGCTCCCCTCCGTCAACGTGAGTCAGTTTGGATGGATGGATTTGCATCCTTATAACTTTGGAGGTAAGTGTGGGAGGAATTGCCACACCAGGACACCATGAATGTTATAGTTAAAAAAAAAACACACACACAGCCAAACATATAGAATGTGCCCATTTCTTGAAATAATGTTTTGTTTCCAGGAGGGCTGAATTGGAGACACAGAAGGTTTGGTAGCCAGTTACCGTTTGTGTCACTGTGTCAAAAGAATGGTCTGCATTTTTGTCTTTTTTTTGGTGACACCTTTGGCTCAAAACCTCTGGATCAAAACCAGTTGTCTAGCCCTGATTTAGCCAGCCACAGCAGGACTTGAACTCGAGCAACTTTGCCACATGAAATAAATTATATGAGAAAGCATTCAGGTATCCAAGCCTTACTATGAACCTGAAAGGTCTAATGCGTCAATGGGGCTGAGCTCTCAGGACTCATATATCTTCAGCATGCTTGTCTCGCTCTCATGCAGGGTCATCTCTGTGGCCAAATATCTCCTTAAGTTAACGTCCGTTTCATATAACAGTGGTTTTTAAACTTACGGAGCTGATCCGATTTGCGGAAGGGTGACGGTTCCAGCTCTAAATTCTGAATTTTAACTACAGAAAATCTTTAAGAAGTTGGGTAGGTTGGGCTCTGGTGAATAGCTGAGCTCAGTGGGAACCCGTTCTCCTAGGCACCATGTCACCACTTCTCCAGGACGCTCCTGCATCCTATCGAGACCGCAACACCGGCTTCCAGAGAAAGCAAGTGGGTGATCTCTTTGTCTCTCCCTTTCCAGAGAGAGAAAACTTGGATTCCCAAGTGGCAAAAATCTGCCTTACTGCCAATATCTCTTCATTGGCACCTCAGAGAAACAAGAGGTGAATCAGCCCACCATAAAATCCCAACTGGAAGTCCTGGGTGGCCAAATATCCTAAAGGTTGTTTGTGGGTAGGATAAGGACCAGCATGATGACATTAAAAGAAATTAAAAGCTGAAGATTTAGAAAGACGAGATGACCTCTGACATCCTATCCAAATCTTACAATCTCTGATGCTAAGAAACTCTCCCTTGTTTCTCCCCACCCCTCTCACCCTCTCCCAATACAGTGGAAGTGAACTTGCGAGACAAACTAGCTTTGTACTATCAGAACTCTGGTGGTCTTTTTCTTGGCCGTGGTAACCTCAACTGCAGCCTTTTGAAGATTGGCCGATTTGCCACGCTCAGCATTCCTTCTATGGAAGCCTTTGGGGAGAAGTGAGTGTTGTGTTGATCCTGTTGTTTCAATTGTTGATTCTCATTAACCATAATTTGAAGAGGGTTGAACGTGAGGTTTCTGAATGCCCACTGATCAAGTCCAGCACAATACTGGCTTAACTTTGGCGAGGTTTGAAAACATGCTAGTCTAAGCCAAAATGGAGCTGGGCAGTTTGTGGTTCCATGTGCTGTGAGAACCCTGCACTGTTTGTAGCAGGTAATGAAAACCAGCCCCTCACATGAAGCCAGAATAAGGCTTTTGGGGATGGCCATCCCATGTTTTGTGATAACAGGAACTCTGTTGGACTGGATGGGATGTAAGGTTAGCCATGCTGGGTGAACTCAACCAGCATGAAGTTTCTTGGGGGGAGGACAGCAAGTGCATGAACAAGTCCATACCATTTTCTTGGCGATAGTTTAGAAGCGCTATGCTATTGTCTCCTTCCAGATGATTGCTTGAATTCCTTGTTCACCTACAGCCCTGGGATTCCCTAATGGTCTCCCATCTAAGTCAGACAGTCAGGTGCCATCACTCACTCACAGTGGCTTGGTTGTACCATGCAATTATTTTGATTGGCTCTGAAGAGTCAGTCTTGGGGACAGAAATGGTGCCCATATACCTGGCTAGTCTTGATGTTGTCTTGTTCTTCTACTTCATTGAATGCAGAGTGGCAGGTACAGGGTTTGGAGAGAAGGTGAACATTCCATGGACATCTCATGGTGTTTCTCAGTTGTAGGGGGATTTAATTGCTTTAGCGCAAAACATTAACTGCTACACCACACCACTTTGCTGCTTTTTCTGTGCTTCATTCCTAGCTTTGCTGAGGAGATGAGCTTGCTACTGGCAGCTCAATATTCTCTGAAGGAGGACACCAGCCTCTTGACGATCATGGACCTTCACAGTAATGTCCTCTTCCAAATCAGAATTAGTCCTCATGCTTTGGGTTTTGTTGCCAGCAGGAGGCATCATTACGAGTGAGTTTCTCTGCATCTTTCTTTCCTGTGTTTGTTGTTTTCTCCCCTCGTTTTTCCTTCTCATTTAATTATGTAGATATGGAATTGCTTTCTAATTATTTTTTTCCGGAAGAGATGAAAAATTGGTGGAGTGCCAGATTCCTGGTAACTCCACCCATAATGAGGTGGCCGAAGAGGAGATGAATATGTGTGTCTGATGTTGTGTGTAGTCATCAATCCAGTGGACCACAGCCTCCCTGGCTTCCATTATTCCCTACCTTTCCTGGTTCTCCCCTCCCCCAGTTAAATCCTGGAAGATCTCAGGAGGGAACTTTTCCTATGGAGTGTTTTCAGATTGGGAAAGGTGGGTATCCAGGGAGACTGCAGAAGGAGGGAAAGATGTAGAACAGAAAATCATTACCAGGGTCTGCAGCTTCCTTGGCTTCCCATTCATCCATTTATTGTGACCTCGGGTGGGAGGGGCAGCCAGGGAGGCTTCAAGGTAGTGGAAAGATCATCTTTCCTGCAGCCTGCCTGGATTCCCTTAATCCCCAGGGAAGATGTCAGGAAGGAACGTCTCCCATTATTGTTTTTCAGAATTGAGAAACAATGGCCATAGGGAGAAGTGCAGAGTGATGGATAGGAGTGCAAATGAGGGAGAAAAACACTGAGAACATCTCTAGTGGCTCCACCACTTCCCAACAATGAAGTAAGGTCAAAACAGATTCTAAAAAGTGGGAAAATGGGAGGACAGATTTCAGCGCTGTGATAACCAAGGCTTCCTGGAGCAACATCAATGTCTTTTTCTGACTGTTGAAATGACCAAGTGGGTGCCAGGCAAGCCTTCTTGGGGAGAGAGTCTCGTCATGGTACCATCACCAAGAAGGTCCTTGTCTAGCAGCAGAAATCTGCCATATCTTCAACAAGGGCCCTTAAAGATCATTTCAGTATATTGAGATGTTTGGCTTGTCTGAAATCTATTGTGTTTCTCTCCCCTCATTTCTGGTTTATGGCATTATAATTTCTAGGTTCTCCATTTCCTCCCTGGCAGATGGTAGATGGCACTGGGTTGCCCTCCGAATCTCTTTGGAAAGGCTGGCTCTTTATGTGGACTGTCAGCTGGTGGAGAGCGTGACCTGGTCCACGGCCTTTAGGCTAGGGATGCCTGTGGAAGGCCTAGTGCTTCTGGGAGGTCTCATTGAACCCTTTGAGTTTCCCTTTGAGGTGAGACCCAAGAAGTTTTTTTTTTCTTTTCCCCAACTCCTAATGCATATTCTTTGCAAATGACATTGCAAGAATGAATGTTCTTGCAAATGATATTGCTCAGAGGCAATCAACCTGGTGGCCTCCAGATGCTTGGGGCTACAAATCCCATCCTCCCTTTCCATTAGCTGTGTCAGGATCCATTAAAACTAACATTCAGTATCTAGAGAGTGACTTGTTCCTGGTCCTCAGAGGACTCAAGAAATACACACTTTAGAACTTTGGAATGATCAGCTTGCACCCAGGGTTGTCTCTGCTTTCACCTTGGATGTCGAGTGAGATAATGAATGGATTTCAAAGAACTGGGATCTGCACCATAAGGTTACAAGAGTCACACAGTTTACAGTCCACCGTCCATCCACAAAGAGTTAGCATGGGTATTTTATCCTAACTACAGTCCTATGGGATAGAACTGTTGAGAGGTCTCAAAGCTAATAAGGCTTGTGGCAAAGTAAGAGTTTTGAACCCTATTCTGGCCTGACATGTTGTTCCTCCCAGTTCTCTGTTGTTGTTGTTGTTGTTGTTGTTGTTGTTGACTAATATCTTCCTGGACTACAATTTCCAGCAGTCCTAGCCAGCATGGGGTACTGGGAATTGTAGTTCAGCTACATTTGTGGTGACGTTCATTTCTTCTGTGGACACTTATATCTGGCAATTGGTTCTTCTCTTTGCAGGGTACACTAAAACACCTGGTCTTCTGGATAGGAGATGCCAGAATTGCACGTGAATACTGCCAGCCCCCTCGTGACATCTGTGGTGACCCTCTGGTTGGCAGTCCTTTGCTCAAGGACCCTCACTCCTATGGGGCATTGCACCAACCTGGGACTCAGGTGGAGCTTAATGAAGGGCTGGAAAGTCACAGTTGGGGTGGTGAAGTAAAGGAGGGACCTAAGATATATTTTTTTAAATCCTCACATGCACTTACAGTGAGGGCAAGAAACGAGTGTTTTCCTTGCTGTTAACTGGCTGCTGCTTTCATAGTGATGAGAGATTGTAGTAATATAGCCAAATCAGAGAGGGATAGCCTGCCAGAACTAAGTTAGAAGTGAAAAATGTTGAAGCAAGTGCTATGGGAGGGAAGAGAATATCAAAAATTGAAGGACGTGGGCTGGCTTATGAAAAAGACAAGGCAGAAGTATACAAGAATTCACGGAAGCTCAGAGACTCCATGCCATTCAAAACAAATTCAGGAGGAACAAGGAGGTCTGTTCTTCTCTTTCCTGTTCTGGAGATCCGTTTGAGTGGGCCAAATCCAGAAGATGCTAATAGTTTAGAAAGAAGACAGAAGCTGCAGTTGACTGAATCATCCCATCAAGCAGCTAAGTATAACCCTAGAAAGTGTGATTTTCAAGCCACCTGACTTGGGGCAGCTAACACTCTGGAGCCTAGTGGGAAGAGACATGGTGCCCACCAGCTGGCAGAAAAAGAATCAAGGTGTGCTTTGGTCTCCTCCAGCTTGATGCCCTCCAGGCGTGCTTGATTCTAAACTTCTATTTCCCCCAGGATCATTCATTGGCTATTCTAGCTGGAGAGGTGGGAGTTGAAGCCCATCTAGGGGACATCATGTTGGGAAAGGTTACTTTAAAATGTGAAGACAATTCCAAAACATATATCCTTAGTTGTCCATGAAATCTGCTTCAATTCCCTGGTAATTCTCAGCATTAGAAAGCATAGCACTCTCCAGAGGAAGGAAGGGGGCAAAGAAGTGTGTTCTGCCATTTTCTTCTGGAGCTTTTCTGGAGTTGCTCTGGGATTCTTCAGTGGTTCAAAGTACTGATGGTGGTGTTGTTTGTTTCTGTTTTTGCCTGTATGTTGTAGATGCCAGAAGTAACCAATGAGATCCATGAATCGAGTGCTGAGGTATGGTTTTCTCCAATCCAGTGATTCAATGCTGGGTTTGCTATTATGAATGAACAAGGCAAGTGATGGCAGAGTTTCTTGTCAGAGGGCTAATCAATAACTATTTCTGTTGATTTCTATTTAAGCTTGTTCACTCTGAAAGCAGAGGCTTCATGTACCTATATACCATTCATTCATTCATTCATTCATTCATTCATTCATTCATTCATTCATTCATTCATTTGTTCATTCATTCATTCATTCATTCATTCATTCATTCATTCATTCATTCATTCATTCGTATTCTGCCAATTCCCTGCGAATTTAAGATGAGGTACACGTGGGGAGATCTTTACACTTTATCTCCACATTAACAATTTTGTGAGTTGGGTTGAGTTGGGCCAAGAAAGAGTGGCTGGTCCAAAAATTACCTAGGTAGTTCTTTGTGTATCTGAATCTCATTCATTACTTGAGTTAAAGGTTTAATCAGAAAAAGATTTAGTTTTGAACCCCTGCCCATTCCATTGTGTTTGCAGTGCTAAATTTGGGCTTCTACTTCATCTTGAATAGCTGTGTGGTGCCGAAATATCAGGCATATCGTTCAGAAGGGAAAAGAGGAGGGGAAGAAACGTGTGGCTGATTTGGGAGACGTAAGGATGGAGTCAAGCTTCAGACATGCTAAATTGGTCTTGCTGTGTATCTGCCAAATGAAAAGTGCTTGAGATTCAAAACTGTGCAACAATTAGGTACAACTACAGTTAGCCTGTCTGGATCCCGCCCCGTCTCAAGTATTGCACAAACGATGGTTTTTTAATGCTCTACCAAGTTGGCTTTTTTGCTAAGCTACAAAGCAAAACAAAAACAGGGAAAACTATGGAAAAGCTGAGCTCGCTCCGTCTCCAAGATTTTTGCGTGACGCAGCTCAGCCCCTTTGCAAACTATTCCTCCCCCTCCTTGAATCCCTTTCAGTAAACTTCCTTCCTTTTCTTCCAACGCAAACCCTTGCTTTCTTGTAAAAGAAGCTCTCAGATTCAGCTTAGAATATTTTCTAGTGTGTTAAAATTCCTTTTTTTACAACAGTGCCCACTAGAAACTCAGTCGTTCAATGTCAACTCTTTGAATGGACCATCTCCTCTTCCAAACTATGTTATGGGGGGAGGGGGGACAGGAGGAGGCTAGCCTACCTCACAGAGTTGTTGCAAGGATTACAGCAAACCAGAGAAAAGTGAACTGTCCTTGGCACATTTTGCATTAACTGAAGATGTGAGAAGGGAAAAGGAAAAGGATAAAAAAATACTCTTCATCGTTTTGGGTGCCCCGTGCCATTATTCCCAGGTTTATTTTCTTTTAAACTTTAAATCTTAGGAAGGATCTGGATTTTTCCCACCTTCAAATTCAGAAAAACCAAGTCCTGTGGATGACCTGGCTCTTCATTCAAGCTGTTTCTTAGAGGCCGATCTTCTAAGTAGAACATTTGGCCGTGTCTAACGTTCATCTTTTCTTTAAAGTTTGCCAAGGGTCCTGAAGCAACAGAGTTTGATAAAATAGGAATCCCTAAATGGAAGGGTAGGTCACTTGGTGCTATCTAGATAGCTTCCTGTCAGCCCCAGCTAGCATGGGCAGTGGTAAGGATGATGGGGTTTGTAGAAGAAATGTCCAGAGAGGGCCTGTGATTGCTGTTGGAGGAGCTGGTTGAGTGTTCTGTCTCACCGAGGAAATATTTCCAACCAGCTTTGGAGTCATCTTGTGCCACGTGACATCAGTAAGCACACAATTTTTTTTTTAAATGTATATTTTTAGATACTTTTTGCTGGTTTTTGCAGAGTAAGAAGTGAACTGTGGATGCCTCTGCTTTCTGTCCCTCTGCAGGCATTCCATCCCACTTTCTCCCATTTTTATTTTTAATTGGCAGCATATTGAAAATGATACCGCTGTGTCTGTCTTTCTTTTTCTAGCCACAGCGGTAAGAAATTTGTTCCGAATCAAAGGGGAGGATACTGTCTCTTGGCTTGTGGAATTAACACAAAATGGGTTTTTATTCTCAGCAGGCTTCCAACTGGTTTTTAAAATTATTATTTTATTTCTTGCTTGGTTTTGGTAAGGGTTGCCATTTCCATTTCCACACGTAACGGCAAAAGTATAGGTTTTGTGCTGGTCCGTTTTCCTAATGGAATGGATTTTCCTTTGTATGATAAGGGGAGAGGGGGGAATATTGGTTCCTTTTTGACTGAAGAAGCGCATTTGTTTTGAGTTTCTCTACCAGTCTTCATCTTTTGCTCCTTAGGGGCAAATGGACAGAACGGGAGAGCCACGTGCGCCTTCTCCACGTGGCCCCTGGTCTTTTCCTAACTCATCCATCTTCTTGGAAGAGCTTTGTGGGCATCCCCAGATGCCAGTGAATTCCATGCTTGTTCAGTGTTACAACCACAGGGCAGCCTGTGGCTTGTTGCTCTCTGAACCAGTCAGATTCTGAATTAAGGTTTATTCAGGGTTTAGGATTCCAGCTTGTTAGGAAGTTCCATAGGTTTTGTTTTTCTTAAAAAAAAAAAACTTCCTAGTCTAGCTGAACACCTGTAATGGCCTAATAATCTTTCATCCCATCCTAACCAGGTCCAACTTCGCTTAACTTTGTGAGATCAGCCACAGGCAACTGGACAGGCCACCGGATGTCAACATAGTTAATTTAATAGAAGTGACATCACATCAATCTCTTTGTCCCTGCCTCCTCCATCAGCAGGTCATGGAGAGGACAGTGTGCCCTAAGTGGTGCACTGATGATGATGACAACGATGACAATGACAACCTAAGTGCAACATCGCTCTTGTAAAGCGTGATGCAACCATTTCTGCTTCTTGCATAGAAACATTTTGACCTGTTGGTGCATGAGGCAAAATTGGGGGTGCATGGGGCACACATGGGGCCCATTTTTGAAAGGGAGGTGCTTTGTAACCCACCAGCTTTTAATGAAGAACTATGATAAAGGGCGGGGAGCCAGCCAGTGTCAGAACTTCCCTCTCAGCTATTTATATGCTTCTGGGTGTTTCCCTGGCAAGATGTTCATTGTCCGCGGCTCCAAAGGGAAAGCTTCTCTCTAATTACCTCTGAATGAAATTTTGGAACAGAGAGCCAAATGCCTGCTGGGGAAGGAAAGTAGCTACTATGTGCCAGAGTTCAGCACAGTTCTGAGAACATAAAGCACCCTTGGAGGTAATTTAATGCAACCTGTGTGAAGGATTCACAAACAAAATCATTGCCAGGAGTCTCTGACCTTGGAGGAGTGACTTGTTTTCACCTCCAGCTCTCACATGCTTTGGGTCTATGTTCCCTCAGCCTCTTTAGCTAGATCAGGTCAACTGCCAAGGTTGGTTCTGCTTTACCTTGGTGAAATTTTGGGTGCTTAACATATGGAAACTCAGCTTCTTGGGTTATTCTAGGCTCCATTCTATTGGCCAAATCCTGAAAATGGGTCAGTTGGGCTTAAGTGTGTTAGAAATGGAGAATGGATAGCATTCTGCCTCTGTAATACAGAGAGAGCAATTCCACAATTCTATCCCATCTCTATAACATATCTTCCAAGAGGTGAAGGTGTGTATTTAGTTTTCTCTTGACAACAAGTTAAGATAGGTTAAATCAAGTGATAGCCGCTGGCCCCAAGTCATCTAATGACCTTCAATACTGGGTGGGGAGTTGAACATACCTAGTCTATGTCCAACACTGTAACCCCTGCTCCATATACCTCCATAAGGTGAGGAATTTTGGTATGGAGTATTTGAAGTAGGTATGTTTAAACAGCTGTATTATTGAGAGAACTGATGTGTGTTGGAGAATGTAGACACTGCTCTGTTTATCACCAAAAAAGCTCAGCCGTTTGCTTGTACTCCAAATTTATGAGCAAGATTCTGCTCAACTTGCACCTTCTTGTGAATAATTTGAAAGAATTAACTTCTTTGAAGAGCATCTACTCCATGACTTCAATAAGGCAGTAATTGAATCTACTGATTTTGTGTAAATAATGTGGTAGAATCTTTCTGGGACATTACCACTTCTGGGGCAGGGAGGCAAAATTCCCACATACAGGAAAGAAGATGGAGGGAGAGACCCCTGATGTCATTATGGATTCTCCTTCTCTCCATTCCCAGATGTCTCTACCACTTTCTCTTTTTTTGCTAAATGAGATCTTCTGAGTATGTGAGAGAAAGAGAGGCTTATGGTTGCCTTTTGCAGTTTAGGTGAGGGTTGAAAAATCTGGGCCCCAAGTCAAAGACTTCAGATTTCTCCCCTGAACTCCATGTTTTGTCAAGTGTCACTTCATTTGAACGGAACCCTCCTCGTTCTTTTTCAGCAGCAACCTGTTTGGCAAAGTACCAATTGTGTTGCCATGGCTCATTTCAAATGAAGTATTCCCACCTCCCACCCTGGCTTGTGCCACTCCGTTGCCAGGAAGGGCAAAGCGAAGCCAGATGCCAGTCAAAGTGGGGAGAAAAATTATCCGTATCCTCCGTTCTTTCTCCTTGGAATGCTGTGACTTCTTGGGAACTGGGCTGTCCTTGTGGTTTTTCCTGCTTAGCGGTGACCAAGTGGGCAGGACTTCTGTACATCTTTACCACTCACACACCAAAAAACCCTAGACTCTGAATGCCCAGTCTAAGCCAGTCTTAATCCCTGAACCCTGCACTCCACCTGGATCAGAACACCATGGTATCCCTCTTCTTGAGATTTCTATTCACAGGATTATGGGTCATTAGACCAGCTGTTGCCATCATCTTTAAGGTAGGTCTCCATATCAACAAGTCCCACTTCCTTATTGCTAGTGCTGTCCTTTCCTTTTTAAATGCTCTTTCTTGTTGCCCTTCTTTATTGCATCCAGGATGAATTTTGTCTGTAATCAGATCAGCGATGTACTTGTTAGATGATACATTATGCTACTGATCCAATGATAACAGGACAGTACCTTACACTACTTACTTGCTTACACTACTGAGCAGAGGCCACAGTCTTCTGAGCTCTATTTGGGTCGTGCTTGCTGCTTGTAATCTTGCCAATAACTTGTATTCTTTGCAGAGGCAAAAAAAAAAAAAAAGTCCCCCAGTCGTAACTCTCCAGACTCAGAATTTGATACTGTTAAGTTGGCTGGAGCAATATTCACTCCAGAAAGTCTCCCCTGCCAGTTTCTAATATTAGCAGTGGCGTCTTGAGATATAGCTCAGTATGTCTGAAATTGTAGCAGCAATAAGAAGGCTGGATGAGCAAGCTGTTGTGGGTTAACGTAGAAAAGTCTGCTTCTGTATATTCTCGTGGGGAGCAAGCACAGGGCTCCCCCCTCCTAGTTCTACAACCCAGCATCCTAGAAACACAGTCCCTGCAAGAAATCCCATGGAAGGTTAAATGTAATCGTCGCCAGATGAGCTTCCACTGCTCGGTAGGAATGACCTGATAAAACTGGGCACTTGGAATCAAGAGTTAGTCATCTCTACCTTTCCTCTAATAACATCCAGTCATTTAGTCTTCCCTGGAGGTTCTCTGCGCTTCTCAAGAGTAGCCTAAGTGTTGGGGTGCATCTGGTACTACAGTGATGGCTTCAACTTCAGACGGGACTTCTCTAAGAACCTGGGCTGGGGAATCTTCTGGAGATGATCCAGAAGACCATCAAGCCCAACCCTTTGCCCAATGATGGATATGCAATGCTTTGACAGATCCTTTGATACCTCTATTGCAAATAGCATTGCTAGATGGACTAAGGGTTTGGTACAGTGTAAGGCACTTTTATTTGAAACCTTGAGGAATGGGAAATCATTATTTTTTCTCTGAATGGAGAGCCAAACCTGGAAAGGGTTAAAGATGTGGGAAAGTATTCCTCCACTTTTTTTTTTTTTTTTGATGTAAGATTCTAGTTCTTGTACCAAATATGACCCACACATGTATTACCCAATCCATTAAACCCAGGATCTGGTTTGTTGTCTTCTGTGCTGTGTCCTACTAACCCCACCTGAGTTGATAAAAAACAAAGCCAGCTTAAACACATAATGACAAGCCAGTTGTGGCTTGCTGAATAAGCCTTAAAGAAAGCATGGACTGAGATGTTGTATGAACCCAGATGCTGGAATGCAATCAGCTTTTAATCCATTTTCTTTTTAGGGCTTGGAGTCTGACATGGTTTTGAAGTCTCCTGCAGAGTGGGAAGATTCTCTGAAAAATCTCAGCAGTTTCTCCAGGAGAAGGCCTGCTGCTTCAAGGGTGGTTTCGAACTTGCAACTCCTCAGCCCCTCCTACAATCAAGTGTCCAGAAATGGAAGTTTAGCTATGGAGAAGATAGAAAAAGCTGACAACTCCCTCATTAATGTTACCCACATATTTGACAAGAACAGTATTCATGCAAGAACTCTGTTCAAAGTCATTTCTGTAAGTCCCAAGAAAGTGGACACCTCCAGATCTCTAGATGAGAACTTTACTGAGGAAAAGCTCAAGGGTGACATTGGCTCCATCACTTACTCCCACAATCCCATCATGGACTTTAACCTCCATTCCCCTCTCTCAAAAGTCCCTGCTGAGGTGAGTGAGTTTCCAGAAAACATAAATGAGATTTCACTCCTTCACTCTAGCCTGAAGGCATCTCTAGGTCAAGAGCTTGGACCAAACCCTACCGGAGCTTCAGTGGGACTTGATAACGCTATGAAGAAACTGCAAGGTGTGCCCAAGATGGTGTCTGTAAAGTTCAATGGAGATCCTTATTGGCAAAAGATGAGTGAACTCCAGCAGGTTCCTCTTCAGAACTATGATCCAAACTCCTTATTGAAGTTAAGGGATATTCAAAGGATCCATCTTAAACCAGGACCCCGTGGGCTACCAGGGCCACCAGGTTTGCCTGTGAGTAGAGTGCCTCTTGGCATAGGGGGTGCATGCCTTCTTTGCTCCCTTTATGATTGGGCAACACAAGGCCATTTCTTTGTTTCTGAAGATGTCTCCTTGCTGGTTACCCGAACGAGATCCTTAGTCACCAATGGTAACCCTGTGTCCCTTTGCTTGGCACAGATTAATTTCTGTTCTTATAACCTCCATTATGTCCCCCCATACAGCTTTAAGCATGAACAACAACATGCACTTTTTTACAGGGGAAATAGGCCAGTTTGATTAGGCTCGATATAAATGTAATAAGATCAAGCAGAAAGGTAATGGTAGAAGAAATGATTAAGTCACATCCATTGGCTTGTTTGTTCATGAAGGAGAGATCAGTTTATCTTGCAAACGGTTTTGTGTGGTGAGTTCAAAATGTTCCTTATTTCTTTGAAGTCACTGGTGGTTTTCTCTTAACTGCTACTTGGTGAAATTATTGCACTTTTCAGGGCTCAAGAGCTGAGAGCCTCTAAACACATTCCTCAGATGAAATTTTATTTTTCTCCTAGTCTAGTTCTGCTTTGCAAAATCAGCTCCTTGAGGTTCTTATCCACCACCCCAAATAGCTTGCAACCAGTGCTTCTCTGGGCATTTTTACCAGCTCCCTGAGGTCTCAGCAGTTTTGAGTGGGGAGCCCCAAAAGAAGCCAGCAGTTCAATATTTCGGTCCATGTGCCTTCAGATGTGGCTGTCAAAGAATGGTGTTGGGAATCCACAACTGTTTCCTTTAAACTGCTGTGGATATACATATCCCATTCATAAAATGCTCTCTGGCAGAGCTTTAACCTTCATTCATGTAATCCTCTGATTATTTTCATCCCTTTGCTCCTCTCACCATCCCTGTCCAATAAAAGTGGTGAGCAAGCTGGTGAAAGTCTTATTATGAACACCAGGTGTGGGTGGGAAATGTATTTTGCCTGAATTTATGTCTTAATTTAGGCAGCTAATATTCCCTAGCACAAGTGAACTGGGATCCCCACTTTTTAGAATGTTGCAATGCAGAATTCCCCAAAGGGAAGCATGAACCCAGACAAAGGTACATATATTTAAAGTATGCACAAAACAACATTATCCCATGGGGAAGGGAAAGCTCTTGCAAAAAGTGAGCGCAGTCAGAAAAGTACTTAGAAAAAAGGAACGCATGCAGAGTCATGCTGATGAAAATGCTAGTATACTAGAGGTGGAAAGAGAGAGGGTCCCTGGGTCTATTAGGTAGATTAATATTTTCTATTTTTAACAAATAATCAGGATACCTAATGATATGATCTGCAATAAACAAAACAAAATAAAAAGTAATCAATGTGGTTAGCAGGACGAGCAATCATTAAATAAAGCAATAAAATAGGTTTAGGGAGAATATGCATTAAAAAAAAAAAGACGCAGCCTTTTTTAAAGATGACTCCCTCCAACACTCTCCTTCTCAGGAAAAACAACAACCAAAACCCCAACAACTCCTGTGCAGTGCTCAGTTTTCTCCTACCCATGCCCATCAACCAGGGTTGCCAAGTCCAACCGAAACCAGTCCTGGGGATTTCTCCCCTCTCTGGTGAACATATACTTGCATAACCAGATACGAGGTTTGGTGCAAGGCCATCCTGCAGATATGGATGGGAACGCCTGGTGGATTCATAGTCAAGAGGTGAGCTACAGAAAGGAATGAATGAACAGATAAATGCAACAAATAAAAGTAAGGTCATAAATAGCCAACTCAACTCTTCACTTCCCCCGTTGCAGATTGTGAATCCTGACATAACGTGACGTTGTGTTTGGATTTTCCAGGGTTGTCCAGGAAGACGTGGATTAATGGGGCCAAAAGGGGACAAGGTGAGTTGAACATGGATTACCTGAAACACTGGAATAGCATCAAGGTATAGTTTAAAATGACTCCCATTTATTCGAAGAACTTGGTTACTCACTCTTTTCCATGTGGGTAGATCCGCAGAACAAAAGATTTTGAGTTAATAAATCAGGGACTGGTCATTGACCTTAGTTTTTAAGACATCTGGAAACTGGATCGCTTTCTTTTTATACTTAGGTTTTGGAGCTCTGTTGGCATCTCCAAGCAAAGAAAACTCCCCTTTCTTTTTAATAAGAATCCAGCAGTTTGTGCCACCCAGTGGTAACTATGTTGGCTACTTTCGAACTCACAAGCTCTGCATTCTTCTGTTTTCTGGGATCACTGGAAGGAACAAGACGAGGTGTGCAAAATGTGTTGAATTTGATACGTTTTGAGCTAGAAAAAGGGTTGTTTGAGGCTTGCTAGAAGTATCCTGACACAGCTTTGACCATTCCAGAAGTATGTTGAGCACTAACCATGCTATTTTGAGTTGAAAAACATTTCTGGGGTGGTTCGAACAGCCTATTTCAAGCTCAGCCTGTTTTGAATTTAAAACATACTGAACAAGCCATCTGCTCCAGACCACCTGAAAGTTGGTTGGTAACCACCTTACTGTTCACAAAATATTTCTTTCCCTTCTGAAGCCCAGGCTACTTTGTTGAAAGGTGCACAACTTCGAACTGCTGTCCCACTGAGAAAAATCAAAGCAAGGAGTGGGCATCATGGCCACCAGATTTGCCTGAACCATTGACCGTGTTAACTCAAGTTGCTGAAAACTGATGTCCAACAATCTCTGAGCAACCACCAGTTCCCCAATCTTGCCTTGGTCCTTTTATGAAATAACAGTAAATATATATATATATTTTAATTCTGTTAGGGCTATCCAGGTGTGATTGGCCAAACAGGGCGTGCAGGTAATCCAGGTAATGTAGGAGCCCCTGGACTTCCCGTCATCTTTCTCTGGAGAAATTCTAAAGAGGACTGGCTGACCTTTACCGTAAGTCTTCACATGGCAGTATTTGCATCCAATCTTTTGGTGCCCTGCAAAGCGTTTTAATCAAAATATAATGAAACATCATAGAAACTCAGAGCTGGAAACTGGAGCTGGAGATTAAAACATTCAGGAGACAGGGAGGTTAATCCAGCATGAATACTTGGTGAAACGTCAAGAACGTTTGCCTACTGATTTCAACACTTCTATATTTTTCTACTCAATTTCCTTGCATGCAACTTTACTCTGATAATCAAGTTGCTTTCCCCAAAGACAAATGTTTCTTGTCTGCAACTTTTGAGACAAGGGCTGCTGCAGAAATTTGAATAAATATTCAGTATGTGGAATAGTTGCATTCCAATCTGTTTCAGGGGAGTGCAAATTAACTTGGCCTGCTTAAAGCATCAATTGAATGAAATTCTTCCCCATTCCAACTCTCAAATCCGTTCAGAAATAGACCTAGATGTGTAAAATTGCTTAGGGTCAATGTTTCACGTTAAGGTCCATTTAATAAGAGCAATCTATTTAGTAGTTGTACTTCATTTTTAGTCCTGAGTTTATGATCTGGGTTTAATTGTGTAATAAAGAGGGGAGTTGAGTTGGTCCCTTCCACTAACCCATGTCCTTGTTAATTATGGTTTGGGCTCAGGCAACCAGACCAATGAAAGTTATATTGTCACTTATTGCAAAGTGTCAATTCAGACTGTGTGTGTGTGTTCATTGTACAAGTTACTTTCATTAATTTTGAGGGTGATTCTGCCCCCAGTTGCTCTTGGGTAACGCATTTCCCTGAAGTTTGCACCGTGACCCTTGGTTCAGAAGTGCATACCTTGAGGGCAAGTTGCCTGCAAACGTGCAAAGATTAGGGACAGCACGTGTATTTTTAAAATTGCAAATCTGATGAGCCTTTATAATGGAATGTAGGAAAAGACCAATTCTTCCACCTTGAATATGGAGCCTAACAAGTAAATGGAAGTTCTCCCTCCCACATTTTCCTACCTGTTTATTTTTAGAAAGATGCTCCCCCCAGCAATCTAGTTCCTCTTACAAACTTTCTTGGTCTTCTTCCTTACCTCACCACCCCCCTGAGAAAAATGAGATCTAACTGGCTTGGGCTGGGGGGAGAGGGCACAGTTCAGTAACTCTCACCCCTTCCCGACAGACTGTCAGCATATTTTAAACATTTTTTTTTGTTTCTGCCCCCATTAATCAATTTGGGATCAACCTTAAAGGAGACACGGAGCTTGCTGCTGTTCTATCCTAGAGCTAAATTTGCCCATCCATCATCTGTGCGCGCACCTATGTGTGGTTTTATTAGAAATCGTTCCATTTGTTGAAAGATTTTTGGTTCTTTTCCTGAAAGAGTTTTCACGACTCATTCTGTCTCTTCATCTTCTTGGACTTGGACGGTATCGCTGATCCCTGGGAGTGGCAGTTAAAAAGAATGTAATAGTGTTATCCCTCCCACACGTACAGATGAATGTACACGCATGCGTACACTTGATCACAGTCAAAAAACTAAGAAGCATTTGCTTCTCCACCAGGTTCAATCCTTTATTCTGAACCTGGTGGCGAAGTAGTTCCATGGCCTTCCCTGTCTAGATGGCTCAGTTGCAGTCATCAAAACAATGGGCCATTGTTGCATTGCCCATTAAACCAAGATTGGCAATCTGTATTTCTGGACCTACTTACTTGCTAGGTACGAGGGCTGGATGATGGCCAAGACTGTACAGTTCTTACTAGTGAATGTTTCCAGAGAAACATCTCAGAACGTCACTAGGGGTTGCTCCAGGACCCCTGCCATCAGATGCCAGTGGGATTTATTTATTAATTTAAGGCCCCAGATCGATAAAACCCAGGTACAAAATTTAAAATGCAGAAAGCCAAACCTGAAACAAGGAAGAATGAAAAGAGGGTCTTAACTGTCTTCTGCAAGCCAGAGCCATTGCTAGGAACTTGATAACCTGTCAATGGGTTTAATACTTGCCCTGACCTAGATTGGCTGACTGCCATTAAAAGGATTAAAATGGCAGTTTTCTAATGTTACTCCCTGCCGTATGCCTTTCTTATTTTGCAATTTGGATTTACAGATGTGCCTTATTCAGCCTCGTGTGTCTTTATTCTACTGCTTTTGTACACACTTTTTCAAAAAAGTTCCCCGTCTGTAAATAAATAAATGAAATTGCAACATTGAGGGATGCTGTTCAGAATCACAACTTGCTCGTTTCAGATTTCAGCTCGGTGTCTCCTTAGTTTCTCCCTCTAAACTTTTTTCCCTCCTTGATCTTCAGATATTCTTAGGTTTTCTTTGTTGGTGGTGTTGGCTTGGCTGTGTAAATAGCCACTGAACACTGAACTTTAGTTATGTATATCTGTTAGAATTTTTCAATGCGGTAAAAATAAAAAGGAAGTAAGAGAAAGAAAAGAAAGGAATGAAAAAGAAAAGAAAACATAGAATTATGTCTTCCGCCCTTCTCTCTATTGACTAATTATCATCTTAACCTTTCCCCCATCCGCTTTGTGCCGTTTTAGCCTCCAAGTTATTAATATTTTCAAGGTTTGTACAGCTCTGATCCTGTTGCTTTAGGTAGAAGAGGGGATAATTATTGCTTATTTTCCTTTAAAGTGAGACCACTTTTTGTGTTTGAAATGCTAAATTGTAGCTGTTTATTTATTCATCGAATAAAGTTAGCCATCTTTGAGAATGCCAAATCATTTCTTTTTCCCCTGTGCTTAGCAATCCTCATTCTACCAACTTCTTCGTGCAGGATGGCCGGTAAGTAGAAACAAAATCAAAAATTAGTATTCTATGGTAAGTTTTTTTTTAATCAGTTAAAATGCAACATGTGAAATATTAGACCCAGTCAAGAAAGAAACAGACATTCAACATGGAAGGAGTTTAGCCGGGCAAACCGTTGAATTGGAAGCTATCTTCTTGGGTCGGCTCTTTGACCTGACTTGATTGCCAGGATCAAGATCCTGGCTGGTGAATCAGTATGGCTAGGTGTTTTCTATTTTCTAGCCACCAGAAAAATCTGTAAATATTAAATAGCTAAATATAAATTTTAAATATTAAATATCTAAAACAAAAAGGTATTTCCTAGCCACCAGATGGCGCATGGAATTCCTGCCTGAACCAAGGGGTCTGCGTTCAGATTCTCAGCCAACACGTCACATTTTTTTCTCTTGATACTCTTCAATTTCTGTGCTTCCCTGGAGATACTGCTTGTTTCTGGAAAAGGGGAAAAGGGCAGAAACGAGAGAAAATAAATATTTGAATGCCATGAATTCACTTTGATTTTTCACTGAGTTCTTTTATAGCTTCTTTAAATTAATGATTGTATTTTTTTCTTCTTCTTCTTAAACAGAGTCAAAGAGGGCCTCCAGGACTGGCAGGCCCTGTAGGAAAACCTGGATTGCCTGTAAGCGAGAAAAATTGGAAGCAATTTGGGATTATGAACTTGTCCGTACTTGAGTATAATTTGTCCAGGTCTGGCTGGCTTTAGTAAGGGGGGATAAAGCTGTTTTCAATCCTGTTCATTTCATGAACTCTGTCTGGGAGTCACTTTTCTCAGAAATTAAGCCAAAGCAGTTTTTCTGCATTTTTAGAGGTGGTGTAAGATCTCTGCTCAAGTGTCCAGTATTTTGTGAACATTGACCATCTCATGCAATGATTTAGGATTTTTGAAAATGGACTCTGTGTGTGTATCGTTGATGATGCAGCCCAAGTTTTCCTTCTTCCTATACAGGAATATTTTCCTGGTTTTCTTGGATGGGGGAAAGAAATCAGCTCTTGCATTGCCTTTACATAGGTTGATCTTATATCTCTAGGGTCCTCCCGGATATCCAGGGGAGCCAGGTGAGAAAGGATTACCTGGTTACCAGGTAAGGCTTGTTACCCCCTTGTGGTTATATATCAGACAGTTAAGAACTCAGTCATAATCTCAGGTACAAACTGGGAAAGCAGTATAATCCTCCCTCATAACTAGTATCCTTCTGTTTCTCATCTGCTTGATAGTCATCAATCAAATTGTCTTCCTTCATGAATGGATATGAGTCCATTTTTAAACCCATCAGTGTTGGTGGCCTCATGGAAAGGAGTTGGACTACTCTAATTTTCTGTAACATCAGAATCCTTTCCTTGGTTTCTCCTGTTGATTTTATGGGTTGACCCAGAGTTCCAGTGTTACTGAAGGAGGACGCTCTTTTCTATCTGCTAGGAATGGACAACTATTCAGATTCAGAATGAGAAAGGTGCTTTAAGAAGCCACTGACAGGTTCAGGGAATGCACCCACACTAGACCCAAAGGACATTTCCCTCTTCAGATCAAAGAAGCCACACATCCATATTTTCCTTCTATTTCATTCCAGAATTGTGATTTCTTGGAGTTGTCTTCTTGTCGGTAGCTAGGGGCTGTTTCAGAATAGCTTGTTGAGTATAGTCTTCATTGATATTCTTTTATTGAGATGCTTTTTCTTCCTGAAGGGTGAAATGGGGCCACCTGGTCTTCCAGGACATGCTGGGTTTCCTGGATCAGATGGTCTTCCAGGAGTGGATCAGAACCCTGGACCACCTGGAATGGAAGGGGAACAGGTAGGAACGGTCCTCTTTGAAGGTATTGCATGTAGCTGTAGACTTGCATCAACAGCAGAAGACTTCATATTATCATCATCATCACCATCCTCATCATCAAACTCATATTGTAGTGTATTTAACAATTTAAAGGCAACAGAATTTACACCAGCCAAACCAAGAAATATTCACTGTGATTTAGCAATACATGCTACCATAATAATACCAAAAATCACAACTCAAAAGAGACTGGAAGACCTCCCCCCTGCCCCATCACAACCCTAGCAACAAGCCTGAGACTTTGATGGTTGAAATGTGCATTTTGCAGCCAAAGTTTATCTGGATCTTGCCAACTGCAGACAGTTAGGAGCTGGTTGGAGTTGGGCAGCATCCAAATTGAATGAAACAAGTCAATAAATAGATAAAGCAGGACTTGCTTTTCTATGGTTTCTAAGGCAGCTACTGCAGCAGGAACAATGCTGCGGGGAGGTCTTTCGGTACATTTTGGAACATTAATAA
This sequence comes from Python bivittatus, assembly GCF_059951505.1. Classification (NCBI taxonomy): domain Eukaryota; kingdom Metazoa; phylum Chordata; class Lepidosauria; order Squamata; family Pythonidae; genus Python; species Python bivittatus. The sequence goes on along the minus strand of NW_028277076.1, from coordinate 4,039,760 downwards.
CTCTTTTTATTATGTTAGTAAATCCACATCCATATGCATATTCCTGAGAAAGAAGGGGGGAAAAACAGTTATAAGTGTTGCTCCTCCATGAAAATTGGCATACTTGCTCCAACTCGCAGGCCAGTTCACAGATTGACTTACTCACCCGTTGGCATGTCTGAAAGGAGCAGTAACTGCCCCAGGGATCATCCAATCAGTGAAAGGAAAGGTTGTAGAGAAATGCCTGTCTCTTTTTTTAACACAATGCTAATTTCTTATCTCTACAAGGGAGTCATTTTCCAATGACTCTTCACCTTTTCTTTTTCTTGCCAGGGCCCGCAAGGGTTTAAAGGAGACCACGGACCTCCTGGAGAAAGAGGAGAACAGGTGAGTTGAGATAAGGGGGAGATTTAGGAGACTGAGAGGCTGATACGTGGCCCTGATGCCACAAGAGTTAGCTACCTCTGCTTTAGGGTGAACTCAGACAGTTTCTTAACCAGCACTACCCTTTTAAAAAAATATTTATTTTATATAGCCTTGAATAACTCCATAGTGCACCGTCATGGGCTCTCCTATAAGTCCTTCATGGAGCCAATAATCAGAGAAGGCACAGAGGTTATAGTTTCTCTAAGGCCATCACATTGAAATCCAATCCCTTTGTTTGCTTCAAGCTAGAAGTGGTACAGGCCCTCTGCCCATTGCCTGGGATTCTACCACATTGTTCTTCAGCTTGGATAGTTCAGAGGCAAACGATGATTAAGAAGCTCTTCAAAGATAAACCAGGGAGGCAAAAAAAGAGCATTTCTTAATATGTCTGATCCTTTATACAGTACATGTCTTTGTATGGAGAATTGGAGATCCAATTAGTCAGGTAAGAACAGCCAACCTTTTTCTTTTTAGGGGTTTCCTGGAGACCCTGGCGCACCTGGTGCAAAAGGGAGAAAAGGAGCCAAGGTGAGTGCAATTATAAAGGTTTATTTAACAGATTGATAGAGTTGGCATCACCAGCTCAGGAGGTGTGTGGGAGAACGGATTAGGTAGTAATAGCATTGGGAGTTTTAAGCTGCCTTTTAGCGTCCAGCCCTCATAAAGCAGATTGCAGACATTTAAGGGTGGGCAAAACATTTGGGTTCCATACTCTGTTTTGAGTGTGAAACAGGATGTCCTATCATTCCAGAAGAGCGGTGAACTTCAAAATAGCTCTAACTTGAACAACACTTCCAAAATGAGCCAAAGGGGCATTTTGAGCTTGAGGCAGGGTGCTTCCAATTTGAAACAGGGCTAATTCAAAATTGTTTTGAATACCCTGACAAAAATTATTTAAATGTATCTTTCATTTCATGGTATTTGGGTGTGTGTGTGTGTGTGTGAGAGAGAGAGAGATGACTATGTGCCATTGAGTCAGTGTCAACTCTTAGCAACCACATAGATACATTTTCTTCATGGTGAATGGTCTATCTGCCTGTCTGCCTGTCTCTCTCTCTCTCTCTCTCTTTCCCAGAAAGGCATCATGAATATGTAATCAGTTCAATATTTGAAGATATTCTATAAATGACACCTTGTAAAACCAGTGCAGTGGGGGGCAAATTATCCTTACATAGGATGTCACCATTGAGAAGGCTCTACTACAGGATCCCTCTCGATGGAATTCCACAGGGAAAGAGAGTCTCAACAGGCTTCTCTCCCAGATCCTACAGGAGAGGTTAGTGGAGTGACTCACCTAACACTATAATGGTTTATTGTTCTCCAGGGTTTGAAAGGAGAACTTGGACTTCCTGGACCTCTTGGCATTCAGGTAAGTTATTTCACCACATCATTTTTGTCACCTAAATCATTTGTACAGAGAAGCCAGACAGCTCTTAAACATGTGCACCTGTCAATGTTGCTTATTTTGTGCTAGAAACCTGCATGAAATGTACATAATATACTTTTGTTTCAAACCTGAAAGAAGTCATCATGTTCTGGAAGTTCTGCCAAGTTGGTGTGAACCAGCTACTGTTCAGCTGAGACCTAGGCAATTGTTGTGGGTTGGGGTTTCAGCCAAAACAAAATCTGAAACAATCCTGGAATTAATTTTAGGGTTGAGTAGGGAAAGGCTGGTGTGAGTCACCTGCTTCCTCCCATCCTCCTTTGCATGGCCTACTGCCTCTTGATCTTTCTGGTGCCTTCCCTGCTCATCTTCCCTCAGCCACCACCACCAGTTTCCCAGTGAGGCACATTCCACCATTGCCACTGATGTGCTCACCTGTGTGTCTATTTCCAGCCCTGCTGGTCTTCTAAACCCTTTCCTTCTGTCCCTCCCCTTGGCTGCCACTGCTCTTCCTGATGTCCACACGTGGCTTTGCCAAGGAACCCTCTCAGCCTTAGCTTTTTCCACAATTACCCTCACAAAGACTTCTTCTTGGAACAACTGCATTTCAGAGCATGCCTGGAAACAAACAGCCCTATTTCATTCTGCATGTGGTCCATACCCTCAAAGTTGTACATGTTTGGGTTTGGCACAAACCACCCCAAACAGCTGTTCCGTGCATGGAACCTTCTACACATCCTATTTTGCACCGCTCTGACCATTTTCTCACTGCCTCAGTGTTTCAGTTCCTGGCTTAGGCAATGACATGTCATCGGATAGTTGAATTGGGAATAGAAAATATTAATAATACTTCAAAGAGGTTTCATTATTACTGTCTTCATATCTACAAAAATGTACCGTTTTGTTGCCATGGCTATCTATTAACACTGAATGCTTTCATAACTCTGGATCATTGCTGAATGTTAATGGATATTTATTAGTAGTAATAGCTACTGGTGGCACCATCTCCTAAAATAATCATCACTATCATCACTTTCAAGAAGCATTTAGGTTCCTTCTGGCATGAAATCTCATGGGGATGCTGGTTGTGTTTTAATAGGGAGTGATGGGTGCCAAAGGTCTTCCTGGTTTCCCAGGTCCCCCTGGGCGCACGGTAAGTCATTTCTCATTCATTTCCCTACTTCAGGAAGGACAACATTTTGGGCAATCTTGATAACTATCTCCATCACTTTTAGTCGGCTCTTGAGTATCTTACAACAGGGTTACTGAAAAGAGCAAAATATTTGGTGGCCCCTGATTAGCTTTGCCTTCCTGTCAGATTGGACAGGGTTTTCATGGTGCCTTGTCGAAACGGAATCTATCTTTTTGCTGAAAGACTTGACTGGAATGCATTCATGCCGTGCTTAGAGAAGAAACTACCCCCATTCTGCCCTAGCCAAAGCTGGGTCCTGGGGCATGAAAGAAATTCTTTTGCTAGTTAAAAGGGTGTTCTGAGGAAATCTGTCAGATCAGCCCACAGGTTCCTTTATCCAGCTGTCAGTCAGATGCCTGTCACAAGAATAGAAGGAACTGTCTTTGTTGTGTTTTTAGCCTTCCAAGCGAGATGGAAATACCCGTCTGTTCCTCTTCCTCATCCATACGTTTATCCAATGAAATGGTACACTCTAAATGCAGCAGACGGGGTTGCCCGTTTCAGTCTGTAGGAAGAGACTCAATTTTCATGCCTTTCTTTCTCTCTGCCTCCCTCTTCCCCCTGCAAAGCATGTCCTTGCACTCCATGGAGAACTTTAGGATCCCACCTCCCTGCAATACTTGTTCTCTATCCGCAGAGAGACCCTTCTAGAAGGAATCATTCAAAATGAAGTCTGCCACTTGGGGTCCAAAAGAACGCAATCTGTTTGTTGGGCCTTTCCTATTCCGTGTCTCAGGGCAATCACCAGATCTTGTGGCAGTGAGTTCTGCCCACTTAATTGGGTGTTGCACCTCCTAGAGGGACCTCAGGAGGCTTTGCACACAACCGGTCTGCTCCCAAGGGCTGAAGAATGGAAAATTCATGGGTCAATTCAGTATTGCTTTCTCTCCTGTAGGGAGAACATGGATTCCGTGGCCGTCCAGGACCTGCTGGACCTGTGGTAAGTATTTTATAATGTCTTCAGTCTCTCTCCAGATCACATTTACTTTTCCTCCAGCAATGATTTACACAAACCCATGAACTCTGGAATTGGATCAATACCAGACTATCCTGTGTGGCCATTTTGAGAACTGAGATGGCAACCAGCCATACACTGAGAAAGGGTCATTGAAGATGTCTAATCTAATTTCCCAGCTGTCTAGTCTGGGAATTGCAACTGGACAGGCTGTAATACCAATAAAATCACTTTTGGCTCTCCCCAGTGAATCCTGGGAACTGCCTAGCTGGGAATGGAACTGAGGACCTGAAGCAGCTCAGAGACATTTGGGGAAAAGTCCTAACAATTATAGAAGCAGACATTAGTTTATGATTTAGAGATCCCTTGATGGTTACTTTGTCTTTAATTTGCCCCCCTTCAAAAATAATGCAGTTTTTAAAATAGAGAATGAAAATTAATAGGGAACAGTGGAGGTGGGGGGTCTTCATTTCACAACACAATGCAAAACATTTTGTCTCACCAGAATCTTGCCCCAGATCTTGCCTTGCAATTGCCAGCTATAATACATGCACTTATTACAGCGGTATCGTTTTTGTGATTCAGGGCAAGCGAGGACAACCAGGTGTGGCTGGATTGCAAGGGGCCAAAGGAACCCAGGTGAGATGCCTTGAGAAAGAGGGCTGGGGGTGCAGAGCTATGAAGTGGGGCACCTTTTTGACTTCTTCTAAATTCCTTAGGATCTCATGGAGATAGTGTGGATACAGGCACCATGTTGCTAAGCTGTGATACATACGCATGTAGGAATATAAAATTTAAGTCTCTCTTGGGTTACGCTCAAGGCAAATTCACGGAGATGTCTCTGCCTTCTTCAGCACCATTACAGAAATGGTCTGCTATTGCCTCCTTCTTTCCCATCTAGCCTACAGCCCCTGGATTTCCTGCTAGTTGCCTGCCCAAATCCTAAGTAGGTCTGATTTAGCTTAGTTTTTGGAGGTCAACGGCTACCTAGCTCAGGCATTTAGTAATATACACATGGCACCAAATAGCTCTTGAGATACTAAATAATGATTGTGAATTTCAGATATCCTTTTTTAAAATTGTCTTTAGGGGGAAATGGGCCCTCCAGGCCTGCCAGGGATCCCAGGGCCTCAGGTATGTTGTCCTCCTCGTCCTCCTCCTCGTCCTCCTCGTCCTCCTGCACAAAAAGATCGATACTGGGTGCTTTGTCTTGATCAGCCATTTTTCCCACTTTTGAACAAGCGGTATCAAGCCACACAAAGAATCATACTAGTTGGTTTCATCAGACCTTCATGAAAGCAAAGCACCTCGCTAGGCTCAACTCTAAACAATAGAAGCATGTATAAAACTCTTACTATCTGCTCATGCTTTTCCCCAGATCTTGCCTGAGGCTTGCCATCCTATCTCCTGAGACTTCCCTTTGTCTGGTGGTAGGGCCAGTCTTAAAAAAAGGGTGCACTGCCTTTTCTTTGCCTTGTCTAAACATTAAGCAATTCACAGTGCCCTGGCCAGCTACTGATATTGATTGATTGATTGATTTGATCTGATTTGATTTGATTTCTATAGCCACCCATCTCAACCAAGTGACTCTGGGTGGCGAACAATTCTAAAATTAGGACTTTAGTCCCTTAAGCCCCTTTTTTTCAAAATGTTTGCAAGCATTGACCTTTTGGGATGGTCAGTGCTGAAGCCACTGGCAGAAGAGCCTTGATTTCCATTGATGCCAATTGGCACAAAGAAACGGCGATTGCTGCATCTTCTTCCCAGTGGTTCTGACCACTCAAAAAGGGGTTGAATCTCAAAAGACAAATAACTAATTGACTGAAGGGTCTCTGCAGCAGCAAAATGTCTTACATGTCTGTGCTTTGCTCTCATATCCGGCGCTTCTGCCTCTTAGGGACCACAAGGCTTGGAAGGGAGCTCTGGAGCTCCAGGTCTCCCAGGCTTGCAGGTGAGTTTTTCAGAATGTGGGTGGAAATGTGGAGCCTCATCCACCAGCACAATCTGACACCCCCCAGCTCTTTTAAACGAGTGTCTTATCTTTCCAGGGTCCAATTGGGAAGGAAGGGTTCCCTGGATCCAAAGGAGAACCAGTAAGAATCTTTTTTTTTTTCTCCCTCCTAAAACAAATGATTTTGGCTTTGGAGGGGATGGTGTTTCTACCACCACACTGACTTTGATATCTTGATGCTAGGAGTGGGTGACTCAGTGGATTCCCCTTTTGCTTGGTTTCTTAATCCCCCCCCCCCACACCCCCCACACCCTCCAGCCTTAAATCCTTTTTGTATTTAAGGCTGTTAAGGCTTGTCTTTAAGTACTTTTCCTCACGACAGCTTTTTGGAAGAAACAAAAGTTGGCACAATGTGGGCAACTGTAGCCAGGTGTGTTTCTCCAACACATTTGGGGCACAGTAGCTTGGTCAGTCCATATATTTTTACAAGGGATTTCACTACTTTCCTAATTTCAGAAATACATATGGATTCATATGTTTCTTCCCTGATAACATGCAGATTCCTATGTAGGTTTTCTTCCCACTGGAGAATTCTCTTCCAACACTGAAAAGATCGTATAGTGAAGCATCCCTGCTTCATATTATTAATTCAAGAAGAGACTTTTCCAACCTTATCCCACAGTGGAAAGACTTCACAGCAATGAAACTTTGTGATGGATGAAAACTCTTTCCTCACCAAGCCAGATGCAGAATCTAACATCTCTCTGGGCTTAAAATTCTCCACGCCTCTGCCTGACCATTATGTTTTGGAAACCTAGTTTGAAATTAATGAAATGCTTTAATGCTCCATTGTGTTTTGTACACCTGTACGCTGTTCTTGCAAAGGCCTTTAGCTAAATGAGATTATTTCAGGCAGCCTATTTGTTTGAGCAAGGCAAGATTACAGTCAGCTGCAAATGTGTAAATTTTTCTACCTTCCCTATTTAGGTTGATTGTCTCGCTCATTGATACAGTAGTACATTTTAACCTTGCCCAATGCAGTTGCTGCTTCTGTGGGATAACTCTTTTTTCTCTTTTTCCAGGGAGCAAGAGGACCTCTTGGTTTAAGAGGGGCACATGGACAAGAAGGGCCAAAGGTATGCATTGAAATCTGGAGAGAAAATAGAGGTGCATGAAACATTTTGAGACTGGAACATTCTAGCCCCAAAACATTCCATTCCAACCTCACTGGGAGCATTACAAAGGGAGAACAAAATGTTCCAGTGTTCTGGGGAGCGGGCAGAATTTACAAAATCACATGCCTTTTACTTTATAGTGAAGAGAAACCTTATTTGTGCCCTATCACCCCAAGAAAAAGCATGTCCACCAAAAACAATGACTAGGAACTTCTTTTTATCCTCCTGCCCCCATGTCATCTGGATGTTCCAGTTCTCAAGAACCTAAGGAACTTCCTTCCTTCCTTCCTTCCTTCCTTCCTTCCTTCCTTCCTTCCTTCCTTCCTTCCTTCCTTCCTTCCTTCCTGAAGTGGAAGGAAGTGGAACCCTGGAATGCCACCCAACTCAAATTGAACGGTTCCAAGGTGCCTTTGGTCTCCAGTCTGCCTATTTTCCTTAGTTCAGTTCTTCAGCAATGTTGTCACAGACTTCAGCTCTGTGTCCATGCTGCCAAATGTATAGTTTCAGTTCTTAGGTTTAAAAAATGCACAGCTTTTGTTCAATGAAGGTACAACTTCCCTTTCCTAGGGTTATCCTTCTCTCCTTCCCCACATCCCACACCTTTGGAAGTCCAGATGTTTCAGCTCAGATTTCCAGGGGGTGTTAGAGAGGCCAGTGGATCTCTGCTTCTACTTTTCCTCTTGTCCTTTGGCTGATCAAAGCTTGAGCGTGACAGGTCCTTGACACTGAGAAACGAGGTCACCCTGTTTACTGCCCTCAACAGCAGCATGCATATGCCAGCTGTTTTTTTGGCCTCATTGCCCCCCGTCTTGATATCCCACCTGGGTGCTCCCCCTCCACAGTTTTCCTATGCTCCCTGCTTTCAATGTCCAACATGTCAAAGTTAAGTTAGATGGGAGACATAAATATTTCAGGAAGTGAGAAGGTAGGAAGACTGCCATTATGGTATTTTGAGCTCCCAAGAAGAAAGAATTTTAGATGTATAGTAGTGGCAATTGTTGTTATTACGTCTTTAAGAGTGATGGGATTGGAGAAAAGGTGAACGCTGTAGCATGTTTGTTCATCTTCCTTACATTTCTAACCCGCCATTCCTTCAAGAGCAAAAAGTAATGTGCATAGCATCCTTAACCTTAACCACTACAGTACTCTGTTTCTATCAGACGTTGAGCTAAAATTACATCACAGTCAGATTCTGAAACTTTCCACCATGTAATTTCACTAGGTCAGAAATTTGGTCTTTGGTGGGAATAAGAACTGTTTCAGGAATCTTACTGGAAGTTCTTACCAATGCCTTTCTGTTTCTCTGATCCAGGGGATGACTGGGATTCCAGGATCTCAAGGACTTCCGGGAGACCAAGTAAGTCACTTGGTTTCTACAGATGCTCAATTGGATGCTAACACTCATCCTTCCCAAACAGCAACGACAACAGTTGTAAGGACCCATTGCCCCCCAGAGATAGCTAAACTTCAGCTATCACTGGCTCCAACCATCATGGAACAAGGAGTGTTGTGATCAAAACCATCTAGGGGATACAGTTTTCTTACACTAGTATATTATTGTATTTTCATAACTTTGTTACGGAAAAGGGGAATGGCTAAAGGAATGGGGGTATTAGTCCTTCCATCAATCTAAAACACCCAAATTTACAAGAGAATCTGTTCCTTCTGCTGCAATGGGGGCAGGAAGAGAGATGGAAAATAAAGTAAGACCCATGCTCAAAATGTTAGAAAGTTTTGGCTTAACTCCCGTCATCAAAAATGTCTTAATTTGATTTTAAAGAGACCAAATTTGGAAAGCTAACTACTGATTCCATCTGGAGTGAGTCCAGACAGTGCCTTTTCCTCAAGGTCTTTGTCCTTTCTTTTTAACTTTTGCCACTTTTTTTAGGGGGACCAAGGCCTCCAAGGAGCCAAAGGAGATGCTGGAAGCAAAGGTGAACAGGTAAGTATCATGCCGCGTACCAGAGTGGATTGGAGATATTCCAGCACTAGGTTTCATTTTTAAAATCTATTTCAAGTAGCAAGGCATTCCAGGTACAGATCTCCAACACTGAATTCCTTCTGGATGAAGAAACAGCAGAGACATAATAGTGTATTTTCTACTTTAGAGGACATGGTGTCTGCAGGCATCAGAGACCGCATTTGAAAGATCAGCTTGCTCTGCTTTCTTTTACAGGGTGCCCTCGGTCTCCAAGGGAGGAGAGGACCACCAGGTTTTCACGGCCCTCCTGGTTTCCAGGGATTTCCCGGCCGTAAAGGACTGGCTGGTTTTCCGGGATCTGCAGTAAGGCAGTTTTTTATTTTAAAATTAAGAATTAGTTGAGTCTTAATTCTGAAGTTTTGAAGGAATTAAAAGGAGACTTAAATGTATCTGTAGGCAGCCAAGCAACTTGTGGCCACTTGAGAGGACAGTGTATAGTAGAAACAGGCCTGGTTGGTCTTTACTAGAGTTGCTTGAGCAGAATTTACAAATTGCTGTTGATTTAGAAATAAAGAGCGGGGGGGGGGGGGGCTTGTGCATTGGCCCTTCATGTTTTTTCCCCCTGTTCTTCTGACCTTTTTGAAGGAAATAAGTACAGCATAAGGGCTCCCTCTCCTGGTTTCTCCTTGGGAATTTGAAAAATTAAGACTGGCTCACCACCTCCACCACATTCATACAGTACTTTTTCCTCTTGCAAGTTCCCGAGAAATCTATCTTGCATTTTGCAAAAGGTTATTCACCAGTGCATCTGGATCCCATTCACGTCACACAGATCAATTTACCTGTTTGGGCTGTTAAAAGGAATGATACTGACATTTGTACTCTAACTCCACCATCAGTCTGAATTCATTTAAGATTCCAGCTTTGCTGTTGTGAAATATTTAAGATCAAATCTTTATCATTCCAGGGAGAAGAAGGTCCAATTGGTCCCCCCGGTCAAAATGGCACAGAAGGATTGAAGGTTATGTTATCTTTTAATCTCATCTTGGTGCACCAATGCTGGCTAATCCTTCATTGCATCTCCAAGCAGTGCTCTTAAGGATTGCCACGGATTCAAATATGTTTAGAAGGCCAGGAGGACAGCTTGAAGTTCTCTTCTTTGAACTATGATTTGGCCCAGAACACAAGGAAAAAGATGGCTGTTATGAATGCAATACCGAATGAAAGGAAATGGATTTTTCTCTCTCAACTGCAGGGCAATCAAGGGCCAGATGGCACCAGAGGGAGGTCAGGACCACGAGGAAGCAAAGTAAGGATGATATAACATTTAGGTCCTTGCACTAGGTTCAGGAGTCCCAGGTTCAAAACACCTTCTGCTTGTCAGCCCTTCAAGTGTCATATAAGTCAGTACTACTTTTACTGTGAAGCTATAGTAACAGAATCTTGCAAGTCTGAATGTCCTTCCTTCCTCCCTCCCTCCCTCCCTTTATCTTCATGTGAACTATGGAAGGGCTTGTCTGAGACATTTACTCATACTGTGTTCTTGCCCCAAACTCACATTCCTTTTATCTGACCATTGCCTTGGTAATGACTCTTCCTCCGGTCCCTCAAGGCCATTCCCTCTTCCTCCCTAAAACTTTGTTTCACCAACTCTCAGCCTGACCTATGTGTCCACCCCCACTAGGTAGACCAGACCAGGAAATCAACTCCATTGTTTCAATAAATCTACTTTTATTGAAAGTGGCTGTAACAACAGAACCTTGCCAGTCAGATTGTGCTGGGTTCTTCTTATTCTCCCATAGATCAGGAAGGCATCTGCCTGATCTGCTTCCGAATGTTACCTCATTGTTCTGGACTTCAAAAATATTTCTGCTCTTTTGCCTCGATGACAGTTCCTGGCCATCACTCATTGACAGATCAGAAAGTAGGCCCTTAACATAATGGATGTTATGGCTTGGGACAGCTACACCAGCAAAACCCCTAGCAGAGAAGGGAAGATTGATAGCCAAAGTATCAACACTGGTTTCCTAGCCCTTTTATGCTAGCTAGTTACCCGCAAAGGAAACAAGTGTGGCTTGCAGAGAGTGTGGACCTAGAGATGATCCTGAGACAAAGAAGAGAGATAAGTGTCCTGATAACTGCTGGTTTCTCTCCAGGGTTGGATGGGTCAACGTGGGCTTGATGGACTGCCTGGATCTCCAGTAAGTTTGAAGATTCCCTTCTCTTTCCAATATATAAGGCCTCTTGTATTGTCTTAACTACTGGATCTCTCGGGTGCCCTTTTTCACAAAGTGGCCAGAATTTGACAAGTCTTTATGCTTTAAAAGAGAGCTGGGGGAGGAGACCTAAGATGGCTTTGCACTCAGTACTCTGGAAGGCCTTCAAGCAAACTTCAGATGTGTGTGAGCTGGCTCGGTGGGTTGAGGGAATGGCAAACGGGGTGTGTTTTTCAAGGCGCCGCTGGCTCTTAAACAGAGTGTTCCAGAGGTCAGCCTGGCACTGGACACTGGTCTTGGGAACTGGGCAGATGCCTAGATTTGAATATGGGAGGGGAAAAAATGGGCTTTTAATGAAATCCATAAGTTTTGCCATCTGATTCATCCCACATTTAGGCAAATCATTCCCTCCCTTCTATCATCTTTTAAACGCAGTTGCCAAAAGATTGTTTTTAGGTTTTGTTTTGGCAATAGGTAAGTGGGCTTCACCCATTTCTCTAACTCAAAGCATAACTGAACTTACACCTCCCAGTTAGGGATGTGCAGACTAATATTTTGGGATGAGCAAATGTGCCATGTGTTATTGGCTAACGTTCTGCAGCATTGGGCAGCCTACGTCAACGTTGTTTTTTTTTCTTAAAGTCAGTTCAATGTATGCATTATGGAAGAAAAGAATGTACTTAATAGCAGCTTTTAAAGGTGGATTAGTCACTGCTTAAAAAGTTTATTTAAAGATGTTCACATTTTAGAACAATTATATGAGCCAGTCCTGGAAAAGTACCATGAAAATATTATGCTATTGAACCTATTATAACATACTCTGCGTTGCTTCCTCATCACTGTGGGAGATCCTGGCCTATCTTTCATAAAACTATAAAAATAATATAACCAGTATTAAACTCAACTCTGGCATAAAGCCTCAAATACGGTGAAACAGATTTGGTTGGAGAATATGTTTAAGAGGACAACATTTCTGAGTTCCTGGGTGCAGTAAAGGAGTGTGATCTCTGGCACGCCACTCCAAACCATGGACATTATAAACATTGCCCACCTCTACTTCAGGTATTTGGACCCTGAGCCGTATGGGAAGTTGAAGGAGATCCTCAGCACCCTGGATGATTCCTAACACTATTTTTTCTTGTTTTCCCTTCTCTCCAATTTCCTGGTAGGGCTTACGAGGTGCTCCAGGAACCGTCGGTCCAGATGGAAAGGCTGGTACACAGGTTCCCATGCTTTGCTATCTATTTCTCTACTTCTTGGGCTGCATGATGAAGACAAGGTAGACCCAATCCTTAACATTATTTGAATCATTTCTGCAGGGTCTCGCTGGTAATGTAGGATGTCCTGGCCCGAATGGCTTGCCTGTGAGTAGAACCATTTTAATTTTTTTAATAAAATGATGGGTAGCAAAGTTGCAGCAGGGGAAAACTTGCCCTATTTATTAGAAAGTTTGATTAAATCAGGGAAGGGGGCTTTCCTTGAAAAGGGGATGATGGTGGTCATGGTTGTTTCTATGGGGCAGAATCTTTCCAGAGTGTGTTTATGGCATCTTCCTGGAGATACATAAGGCGCCTACTCTCCTAGGGTTTGGAAGGCCCTTAAGAACTGGCTCGCTTCCCCAACCTGGGATGAGTGTGTTTGTAGAGCCCCTGTTGTGTTTTTTGGATAGTTATGGTTGTCTTGTTAATCCAGGCAGTTTGGTTATGTTTTGGTATCATGATTTTAATTGTTTTAATGTGTAGTTCAATGTTGTAAGCCGGCCAGACTCTTCTGCAGCGGATGGCTATAGCAAAATTTAATGATGATGATGGTGATAATGATGGTGCACCACTGGGCCAGGACTGGCTCATACAATAGTAAATCTCGGACAGCACAAACAACGCTTTTATTTTTATCCTTGCTCTGTAATCATTTTCTCTTAAAACTGGGGCTACAGGCAATCCATCTGCAACCAGTTGTCAGTTACTTTTTTTTTTTTTTTACAAGGGGGGGGCAACCTTAAACACTCTGTTTCATTCCCTTTTTCTCTGTTATCAAGAACTATTTGCATTGCCATTGGAGTTCCAACATTTTTTCCCCTTTTCTTTGCAGGGTCCTGTGGGTTTTCAAGGCACCCAAGGACATAATGGTCCCCCAGGATCAATTGTAAGTGGAATGTGATGGCTACCCACTCATGCCTGTTGGCTCTGCTCTTTTTCAAGACCCAGCCTTGAATAGTGCTGGGACTGAAGCTCTAAAAAAGCCATTGAGTGAAGAGGCAGTTGTTTTCTTGTGCTGGGCAGAGAGTGGTAAGGACAGCCCAACAAGGTTGCTTCCTGCTTGAACCACCATACTATTCTCAAAGGCATTAATAATCCTTGTATATTTTTGTTCCTGGGAACTGGCTGTTCCCTCCATTAATTCTCCAGCCTAATGCAATGCTTTGCAGGATCTTCTTGTAACGGGCTTCTTTTTCCCCAATAGGGTTCCCCGGGAAAACCAGGGGAGAATGGCAATCCAGGTTTCCCAGGGCTGATGGTGAGAAGCCATATATATCTTTTGATTTTTAGTTAGTTTGTTTGGAATGTCTTTATTCCATGGATGGTTACTGAAGATTTAGTGGCCACCTTCACAGGCAATGCTTAGTGTTAAACTTGATGCGGTTTTATGTTGCATAGGGTGTTGTGCAAAAATGGCCCATTTAGTTAAGTTAGAGTTCAGTTTATCGTGCAAACCAGAAAATGGTTCATCTGGTCACCTGATCAAGTGTGTAGTGTACACCAAACCATTGTTTATCTGTCCTTTTTTTTTTCTTCAGGGCTTTCCTGGGAAACCTGGCCCAGCTGGGCCACAAGGAGCTGTTGGCATCAATGTAAGTGATAAATCTGCTGCAGCATGGAATGAACTCAAGGGACACTGATTTGGGAACAAGTCGGTGGTCCCACAGGACTTTCCCTCTGCAGTTCTTGGCAACAGGATAATGATGATACGAAGATCAGGAATAGACAACCTGGCATCTTCCAGATGTTTTCCCCATCCTCCTTTGCTGTTGGCCAGCTTGGTCAGAGCTTGTGGGACATTAGGTTGCAGAAGCAGAGAACTTGTAACGCTTCTTCTCTTGACACTGATAAAACCCTCCATTCCAGGGCTATCCAGGATTAATTGGAGACAGAGGCAAACCAGGACTTTGGGGCAAAAAGGTAAGCCATCACACCCTTGAAAAGAAATGGTCTTTAGCCACACATTTCTTAGAAGATAAGCGGTTTTGAGAGGCAGATTGGAGACAGGGAAGGTTAGTTCTTCCTGATATCATTTTCCTACTTAGCTAATCCTTTCCTCCGATTCTGCATGTTCCCCAACTTTCTGTCTGTAGCAAGTATCAGTTGGGGAGGAAGGAAACTGTTCTGGGGAAAACTAATGATTGTCACCTATTGAGAATTAGGGAAGGGATACAGCATAAGGAAAGCCAACAACTTTATCAGAAGCTGTAATGGAAGACTGTGATATATCCTCCCCGCACAAGCCAGGTTGTTGGATCGGTGCAGCAATCAGTTTTGGCCATGGGGAAAACAAATACTCCCAGTTCCTTTATGGAAAGCAAGAAGTCCACAGCAGATCCAAGCTGAGAAGATGGCACCTTATGCAGCAGAAGAGGTTGCTATCAGCTCCATAAAGGACAAGATGTTGCCCAAGGTGCAGTCTTGACTCCTGCACAGAGCCCAGATGGGCTTTGGGACACATACTTTCAAGCTTGCATGTCAAGCTTTTAGGGTCAAAGACCATGTTTAACCACTGATATGTGGATTTTATGTACAGGTACCTAGAGGAATAACAAGCATTCTTGAAGAAGCAAGCTGTTGAAACTTGCTTTTAACTTGCTTTTGCTGTTTTTTCCATGCCCTTTCCAGATCGGTCTGGTGGCACTTGCTTCTGTATTCTAAAGAGGGTTTGGTATGTTCTAAGTTAACCCTCTCTTCCCCTCCTCCCAACTTTCCATTTTGTGCAGGGAGAACCTGGAATCCAAGGCCCCCCTGGTTTTCCAGGAACACTGGGTTCCAAAGTAAGTCTCTTTCTCCGCTGGGCAAACTTGTTTTTATCCTTGGCTTCTAATGACCCCCATTGACAAGAACATTCTATGGCTGAATTTGTAGCCAGCAGGCAATACTGCCGCAGTCACAGAATATAACAAGGAGCGATGAAACTCAACAACGTGGTGGTTGTGGTCAATGTGATGCCATTTTTATTTTGTCTGGTCTTCCTCTCTGCATAGGGTCCACCTGGGCTTCCTGGCCCAAAAGGTCTCCCTGGCCCACAGGTATGTTCTCCTTTTCCATTTCATTTGTGTTTTGAGAGTAAAGGTGAAGAGTCCTTCTCATCAAGGTCACCTGGACATATCCATGTAGGTTTTTGGAAACATGGAAATAGCTTCCCCCCCCCCCGCTTTCTTTTACTTCCCAAGCTAGTCTATATTCCTGGGATTTTATGGTGGCTTCCATGTTCCTGTTCCTATCAGCTTGTCCTTTCCTGCAAGCTGTTTTGGGATGAGATGCCAGAGCTCAATGCATCCTGAGGTCCCTGGCTTTATTGGGGAAGAAGGTTCAGGATGTCTTTGAATGATGGCACTGAGCATCGTGGGTCTGTGGCAGCAGAGAAGCCTCTTCTATAGCCGCATGCTCATTTCAAATGGTATTTTGCACAAACGGATTCAGATATCTAAATGAAGATCTAACTCACTCTCTTCCAGGGCCGGATGGGTGAATTAGGCCTCAGAGGGTTCCCTGGGCCATTGGTAAGTATATAGTTATCTGAGTGGGGTGTTCAGTGCTCGGTAGACTAAGGGATTTCCTTTTATCTTCCTGAACCAAAAGTGGCCTAAGTTTCCATGCTTGGCTTCCATCCTGCAACAACCAACCTTTCTCTATCAAACTTGCAAATCTAGACTGCTTTCTTGTGTTTTGTGAGGTTGGCTTGCATGCCATTGGGCCTTTCTAGACATGTTTAATCTCTACTCCCTAGGGACCTCCAGGTACAAATGGGCCCAATGGTGTCCCAGGAAAACTCGGACTGGTAGGCGACCCAGGCCAGCTTGGCCCAGAGGGTATGACTGGTCCAACTGGAACCCAGGTAAATAATGCACCTCATCCATTTTGAATGCTCCTTATCTTGGACCCTGGCTACCTGATCAGCCAACATTTTTTTCTTAACCAAGCCAAGCGGGAGAAGCAGAAAGCTCATTCTTAGAATTCCCAGATGACCTGTAGAAGCAGACCAAGCTCTACGTTAAGCTGACCTTCTGGAACATCACATGTGCAATAAGAAACTGCCTTATTCTTAGTCCTGCAGCCCCCAGCCATCTTTTCTTTTGTGTCCCCCCCCCCCTTAACTGCTGAAAATTGATGGCAGGTTTTTCCCACCAATTTGAGGCAGGATATGCCAGATAATTCTTTGTAACCTAGAAAACCTGATTCTACCCACGCGAAGTACAGTCCTGCCCCCTCTTTTGTTCCTGCCTCACTCTCCGTTGTTCTTCACCCTTCATATGAAATATGGCCCCCAGGGTGCCACTCGCACCCATATGGGTCCCTAAGGTTCTCAGTAGCTTCAGCACTATTGCTCTGAAACCTGTCTGGAGATAATAGAAGTCGAACAGATGAGGTTCCATGTGCAAAGCAGAGTCTCCACCTCTACTTCTGAATACTGCAAGCCATAGACATTCTTTTTTCTTCTTCCCAGTTTTCTGGGTGACCTGCTGATTCAGAGGATCATTGTGATCCAGGAGGACAAATATCTTAGGATCATAGAATTATGGGGTTGGGAGGGACCACAAGCATCGTCCAGTCCAACTCCTTGCAGAGTGCAGGAAACAAACAAAAAAGAAAACCCCCAGCCCTTGAGAGCGGGTTGTCTTAGCCTCTTCTTAAAAGAGATGAAGAACCCACAACCTTCTATAGGAAGAGTGTGCCAGTGTTGTATCCTTTAGCTTACAGTAAAGGAACAAGTAGATAGCTGCAACTTGTACCCATTACTTCTCGTTTCTATTTTCCATGGCAGTGCAAAGTCATTCCCAACTATCTTTCCAATGACGTTCTTCCATATACTTGCATGCTTATATTCCATCTCTCCTAAGACTTTTTTTCCTCCCAACTGAATATCCTAAATTCCAACAGAAGAGAATAGGTGTAACTGTGGAGTCCTTGCTGCTCTCTGAGCTTGGTTGTTCCCTTGCAGACGTTTCATTACCCAACTATTTATCTATCCTAAATTCTTCTGTATCTCTCAAATACCTTTATTGTATTCACACAGGGAAAAGAAGGGCCAGTTGGCCTTGAGGGACCCCTGGGGGACAAAGGAGAGAAGGTAAGGGGTGAAAGTAAGAGGAAAATCTCTAAGATCTTGTGTGAACCCAGCCACTGTGGCTTGTAAACCATGGTGTATGGTTTGGTGTAATTTCTGAACCAGGCTGCTGTTAGTTATTCAACAAAGCCTGGTTTGCATAACTTGCTAGACAAGGCAAAGGTAGGGTTGGGCTGTTAGTGAAAGAGGCTAAGGTGCAAAACCCAGCCATTGCTCAAGAAGTTATGTGAATTGTGTTATGCTAGAATATGGTTTAATTTATACAAACAAACCATTGTTTTGGCAAGCCAGGTTTAGTTCGTTGCATGAATTTGTCCATGGTGCAGTTTTGATAACAGCGACCCTATTCAAAATCTATCTTGTGTTAGACTGGACTTTGTCCTTTCAGTGACTAATCTTTTCTCCTCTTTAGGGCAAGGATGGTGATCCTGGTGACATTGGCATCCATGGGTTGGATGGAAAGCAGGTGAGATGCATCCACCTCACTCTTCTCTGTCTTCCAGCTTCCCTTTGACCTTCCGTAGCTCACTGCTGTGCAGCCATGAATAGAGGGTGGTATGTGAAAATATCTCTAATAAAATCAAATTTGGCCTTTCCCCCCTTTTTACCATCAAGAAGATGTAGATATGTCTGGATGATTCGCCAGGTCACATTAACCTGTTTCTCCCATAGCATGAAGCTTGTTTTTTTGGTGCAGCGTGGTGTGTAAATCCATCTCAAGAAAGCCAGCATATTGATTTGATTGTATTTTGAGGCAAAAAAGTACAGTCTGAAAATAAACTTATGGTAGGCTTACAAATCCTGTCTTGTTTTACCCATAGCTCATTTGTATATCTGTATAGCAATCTTCACCTGCATCTGGATTTACCAGTCTACTTTTTGTGGGTGTTTATGCATTTAAACAAAATGCCTGGTAGACGTAAGAGGTGTTGATGTTCTTTTCTCCAATAGGGTGTCTTAGGTTTACCTGGAAGACAAGGTCAGCCTGGAATGAAAGGGGAACAGGTCAGTGCCCCCCAAAGTGCTTTGAAGACCCCACCTCCCTTCCTTTTTCTTTCCTAGTTTGCAAGCAGACACTGGTCTCTTTCACCTGGCATGGCGATCCTAAACTTCAGTGGGTACCTTTTAATTGCTTTCTGCTGTAAGCAACAATCTGATCAATTCTCTTCTGCCCTCAGGGAAATCCAACTTAGCTTATTCATTTTCTGTGGTGGCACTGCAGACACAGAAGTCAAGAGTCTCTTTCTGAAGTGATTCTAAAATCACTTCAGGGAATGATGGAAAGAGATGCATGTTTCTCACTAAATATGTGGACCAACTCTAACTGATTCATCTTCTGCATGTCTCCCTTGTGTTTATAGGCAGACCTTCTCATTTCTTTGCTTATGAGTAGACCTTTACAAGCAGTCTATTACTTATAAGAAGACTTCCTTGTATTGAATCCATTTTCCTTTTTCCATGCAGCCCTCTTTGTTCCCTAGTTCAAGAACCCCATTTCTGTCTCTCACAGTTCTGAAATCGACATCCTCTTTCCCTTGGTCCTATGCTTACTTCCCAAGCATTTCTATCCATACCTTTCAGGCCAAAAATCTTTTGCCATTTACAACAGCAGCCATTTCCCCCAAAATAGGAAGTGAAGCTAGGCCTGACTGTGGGATGGCCCAGAAAAATAGGCTCCCCCACCCCTATTATTCAGACATATCAGAGGGGGGAAAAAAAGTCACCAATGTTTTCTAATTTTCCCCCCTTTGGGATTGATATCTCTAGCCAGACCTGCAGTACCTTCTATTATTGCTGTTGAGGATGGTAAGGTTATGGTTTAGCTGTTGTCAGTATTATTCCTTTCCAGGGTGACAGAGGAGCCCCAGGGGATCCAGGCATCAAGGGAAGTCTTGGAGAAACCGGAGAAAGGGGCTCCAAAGGGCCACCTGGGGAATTTGGAGATCGTGGGAAAGAGGTAGTTGCACAACATTATGTGAGGGTTTCTCAGGCGGGTTTAGAAGAAGGTGGCTTGGCTTTGCCCCTAGGAAAGAGGAGCAAAGCCTAAGCCACCCAGAAGTTCATCCAGGTACATTTTTGAGCTGTGCTTGGCATCTCCTGTCATCCTCCGTTTCTTAGCATGTGCTTTTCCTCCACAGGGTGATGCTGGGGATCCTGGAGACCCAGGCCAGCTGGGAACCAAGGGAGAAAAGGTGCCGAGGAGGAGTTCTGGGCTGATATTTTTGTGTTCACATTCAAGTTCAAATTCTTTGGAGGAGCTGGAACAAAACTGTGTCTAGAGTAGGATTGAGTAAAGAACTTTTTTTTCTTAAGATATGGGCCAATATGCACATACAGACCCATCAGTGAAACTAACTGAAGCTGGGGCGCTTTGATCTGGAAACGTTTGCTTCTAAAATGGGTGACATTTGGAGAACATCTTTACTTTTGTGACAAATCTGATCTTCATCTTGTTTATAGGGGGATTATAATATCAGAGGGGATTTTTAAAAATTATTTTTCGGTAACATGGCCACAGAGCAGTTGAAAAAAAAATTATCATGTCTTCCCCTTCCACTTATCTGTCCTTCTTCCTGTAGCAGCTGATACATATATAGTCAAAACAGTACCATCTCTACAGAAGAAAGAGGCATCAGAAAACTGGACGTGGGTTCTGGTTTCCAGAAATACAAAGATCATTAGAATTTTATTTTAAAAAGGTGGTGGTGGGGAGGTCTCAAAACTCACAAAACTGAATATTGTAGTAACAAAATGCTATGTAAAACCTGGGAGGGAGGAAAGTGGGAACCAAAAACTATAAAAGAGAGGAAATGGAATGGGATATCAGGATCAAGTGAATAGGACCACAGCAGCGTTTTACACTACAGTGTTCTGTTGCTGGTCCAAGTGAAGGTTAGTCTTCAAGAGTAACATATGGATAGTTGGCTCGATTGGGTGATAACAGAATATCTGGATCAGACTTCCAGGTCCTTGGGTGTTCTTTCCCACATTTTGAAGTGTTCCTCCCCCCTCCTCACATTCTTCCTGGAACAGGGCAGCACTGGCACCAGAGGACTTTCTGGTTGGCCTGGGCCAGCTGGGATCCCGGGCAACGTTGGCCAAAAAGGCCTCAAAGGAGAAAAGGGTCAAGAAGGTTTTCTGGCAAGTACAAACCTGACATCTGACTTATCTCCTCCTGACTTTTGGTTGTCTTCTAACTAGCCTCTCAGTTTTGCACAACTAAAACAGTAGAACATGATGAGCAATTCTTGTGCTGGGTTGAGCACCTAGACTTGGGGTGGGGAAGATCTTACCTTTTTTGCAGAGTTGTAGAGAAGACAGAAGGGGACTCTCCCCCACTCTCATGTAGCTTGGAGTTCCTTTGAAAAAACAAGACTGTTACCTTTAAAACACCCATTCCCCAAGTGTAGGAAGGTGGATATGCCTGGAATTTTTCTCTGGGACCCATCAAAAGATTTGTGAGAGTTTTGTAGCCACCAGAGGGCACTTGCACTCCAGCATATTGAGGTTATAGGTATCATAAAAGCGTGCAGATTACCCCAGATCCAATTTAGTTCACACCAGTCAACCTGGGCATCCAATTCAATTGGGTTAAGAAAGAGTGATGGAT
Source organism: Python bivittatus (assembly GCF_059951505.1). Taxonomy (NCBI): domain Eukaryota; kingdom Metazoa; phylum Chordata; class Lepidosauria; order Squamata; family Pythonidae; genus Python; species Python bivittatus. Next base: position 4,018,618 of record NW_028277076.1, on the reverse strand, counting down.
TTCTAGGTTCCTGGCTTTGCTCAGTGTGTTGAATTGATTTAGAGGTTTCATCTGAAACAGGGTTTTTGAATCAATGCTTCACATGGCCCTTAAAGCCTCTGGTGATGATGGGCTTTTCTAGGGGGAAGAAAGATAACCCACCAAATTGTATCTCCAGAGAGGTTGTCCTTTTGAAAAAAAACTAATTCTCTCTCTCTCGTTTTTTTCCTCCTACAGGGACAAGTTGGCATAATTGGCATGCCTGGTGCAGGAGGAATCAGAGGACGTCAGGTAGGGCATAATGCGGTGTTCTGGATTGCTTATAAAGCCCCTCCCATCCTGCGAAGATTCTTCTACGTTCTCCTGCACTTGGATGCACCATACCATAACATTGTCCCTTTCTTGATTCTTCCACCCCTTGTCACCTCTGGGTCGTAACAATGCCTGAGCATCGTTTCATCATTTGGACACATAGCATGTGTGGGTGGGTGGGGCAAAGGGAAGGTTGGCGTGACCATAGTGGAAAGTGGTGTATCCAGATCTACTTGGACCACATCTTCCTTCTTAAACCCTATCTTAATTTTGATTTACCTGGGGATTGACACCAGCAACAGCGAATGCCAAGGTCATCTCTCAGAGGAAGGTTCACAAAATACACTTAAACCCTTGATAACAAGATGCAGTGGCTCTGTGTGCAGGATAGGAGATTCTCTTCAAAATCTTTTATGGCTTTACAGAGTGGCTTAATTAAAATACTAAGAGAAAGGCTGGGTTTCCTACAATGCACTGATCTACAAAGCCCACCCATTTTCAGCATAGTCCATGAGTCCCTAAATGGCAAGAACTGGGGCCACATAATAAGTCTTGAGGTTGGATGGGTGGGACACAGGCGATTCCCTCATCGTCAAGTTGTAGGTCAATATTTTGAAGCCTACTATTGAATAGCACCAAACCAGAAGGCTGGTTTTGGGGTAAAGATGCATTCTGTTTTTTGGTTACAGGGTGAAGCAGGAAGCTGGGGAATTTCTGGACCAGAAGGTCTTAAAGGGCCAAAGGTATAGAAGCCATCAAAACGTCTAAAAGAAACTCTTCTGTTCTTCATTTCTTGGCAGTGACTGTGGGTAGAGAGAAGAATTGTATTAATTCTGGAGGAAAGGAATATTGTCCTCTGTCGATAGAGGAAACTGCTTCTTTTTTAATCACTAGGTTACTGCTTTCCAAATAACCCCTTAGATTCTTCCTCAGTCACACATTAGATTGGAATTTCTCCAAACTTGTGTCCTCCAGCTCCAGTGTTGGAACTGCTCTTCCCAGAACTTCCATGCCGATGAAGCATGCGGGAAGTTGCAATCCCAACACATCTGGAGCAAAGCCAGTAAGAGGAGGAGGCTGGCTTGGACTGGAGTCTTTGTGGGGTGCGCAACATGTATGATACTCTCGGCTTAGCGCCTTGTTCACTGCAAAACGTATCTGAAAGCGCGGCTGCAAGACATTAAAGCAATTTAAAGCACTGTAGAATATCTACCATGCTTTTTTTCAGGGAAATCCAGGTCTTCAGGGCATGAATGGGCCAAAGGGCACAGTTGGCATGATGGTAAGTTGTGACAAACTGAGCATTTGAATCTCTTCCTTGGTTTTCTTCATTGGAACATTGTGGTTTTCACCCACAAGTCCTGCTATAGGTTAAAAATGCAGTATGTTGAAGTCAGCCTAATCCAAAAGTTTTTTTTTTTTTAATTAGTCCCAGTTGCCTTTGCCCAGTAGGAGGAACAGAATTCTGATCCATAACCTTCTTTACACTTTTCCAGAACCAAAGGATTGCTCAGCAGAATCAAGAATCTGAAACTTTTATGTGGCCAAACATGGCTTGAAGGGAGGATGAATCTAAATGAAAACAGTATTCCCACTGATCTTTTGCAGGGTTCCCCAGGAGAAAATGGGAAGAAGGGTGATCAGGGACCACCTGGACTTTTGGTAAGTGCTAACCAACTCTGATTCATCATTTAGATTTTTTTAAGGTTAGAAATAACAGTGGAGACTGTTAGGGAAATGATCTTTGCTGTCAAGCTGGGTTCCTAATGGAGAAGGAAATGGTAGGTGCCCCCTTTATGAGGTTGGCTCATTTTTTAATGGAAAGTGTTATGATTTGGTATCATGATGCCCTGTGGTTTCCTTGTGTGTTGTGTTGCAGGGTTCATCAGGCCCTGTAGGTCCCAAAGGAATTCAGGGACCTCAAGGTCTTGATGGCCAGAAAGGAGAACAAGGAATGCCAGGAGAGAAAGGAGCTGGTGGGCAGCAGGTATGTATCAGCTCTGTTGGTTGAACACGGTTGGGTTTGGCCACCTTTATTACATTGGCTGGGCACTCTTCTCCGCAAGCTGGCTTTTGCTAAATGGTTAGAAACTAAACAGTAGAGTCTTCTCCTTTAGCTACTTATCCCACAACATAACCAAGTCTTCAAGGCTTTATGAAAGGCCAACAAGGTTGGGACTAATCTGATGTCCAGGGAGATGATGCTCCAAAGGGCAGAAGCCATGACAGAAAAGGCTCTCTTCTTGGATGGATGCTGCTAAATGCTGCAAAATATAATTTCAGCACGCACAGAGCTCAAACAGACTATTTGTTTAAAACATTTGTATGGCCACCCGTCGTCAAACCAAACTCTGGGTGGCTTACAATCCAGCAATAAAAACCATCTATACAACTAAAACAAAAACAGTAAAGCCCAAAACAGAAAAACCTGGTGCCACAACCGCACTTCACCAATGCAACCCTTCACATTCTCATCCTGCTCTGCTGACTGCAAAGCATAGAATGTCTGGTTTGAAACTGTCCATCCTCTTTTGTAGAAGCTCAAGTTCATATGCATCTGTTTTCTCTTCTTCTGGTTATAGGGCAATGCTGGGCCACCAGGTCAAAATGGAATGCCTGGACAAGGGGGGGTGGATGTAAGTAGATTTTACCTGCAGCTTTTCCCCCCTCCGGTTGGGAGAACTTTTAATTGGAGATGCACTTGAGGCCATCAAAATGCTTTCAATAAACTGCTGGGCTTCAGTTACAACCCTATCTTTCCTCTCCATGGAAGTGGGCACTGCCAAGCTCAGTGGGGTCTTCAGTAGACCTATACATCAGATTGCTCTTAAACCCTGGTTCTCATTTTAGGGCCCTCCAGGTGAAAAAGGGGAACCTGGACCCACAGGAGACTCTGGTCCCCAGGTAAAGTACCTAGATTAGTCATCATAACACCTTTAGCTTTTTACATCTGTTTTTTTCCCCCCCTTTCTCAGCCCAGACACACCGAAAAGCCATTGTCCCCAGAGGAGGGGAGAGGTTGACAAGCTTTGTCAGACTTTTCAAATGTGACTAAATTCCACAAAGACTGTCATAAAAGAGCCCGGCATGATTGTCTGTACAATTCCAAAATGCATTTCCTGCTTTGCCAGGCTGATGTTGCCCGTGCGGACAGCCTTGAAAGGTATTCTCTTAAATGAGCTGCCCTTGATGTAGCTCCCTTAGTACTTCTTGCAGAAATAAAAAGAAGATCCATTCCTCCAGAGGAATCGTAGGGCTCGGCTAGTTTGTAAGAGGGAATATCTCCTCATTTGAGATTTGTTTACAAATAAGACTTAGACCTTGTGGCTGTCATCTCTGTGTTTTAGGGGGCTCCAGGACCACCAGGTTTAGCTGGTCAGAAAGGATACAAAGGGACAAAGGTATTTATCAACCACCGTTTTGAAATGCTTTTGAAATTGTTCTGGCGTTTTTCTTAAATGGGGAAAATCTGTCTGTAGCCAGATTTTATTTCCTCCTTGGAATCCTTTCTTTAGAAATGCAGAAGAATGGGTTTTTTTCCCTCTCTCACCCCACCCAAAAGAAAGGTATGGGTCTTTTAAAACAGTGGTCCATATTCGACAGAGAGGTTTCTTTCAATCTTCACTTGTTCTTCTCTTCCCTAGGGTGTACAAGGGCATCATGGGAGAATCGGGGACCTGGGTAAAGCTGGCAGAAGGGTAAGAGACTACACATTTTTCTCCCAAGCAGCCATCTTGGTCTGAGACAGTCTGTTACTTGAGGTCGAGAGGGTGCCTCCTCTTACTCCATGGGCTAAAGCTAATTGTAGTCAAAGTTGGGTCATTCTCTAATTCTGGGAGAAGAGCATTCTCCACTGCAGCCAGACCATGCTTGGCTCTTTACTCCAAGCACAAGGTGTCGCCCTTCCACCCGAAGCCACTCACTCTGCCTCCTAGATGAGATAAGAAAAATCGGAGTTAGTGTTGCTCCGTGAACAGAAGTCTAGCCGATGGGAGAAAGAAGCTGCATCTTTCTCCCCGTGGGATTGTCTTCTGCAGGATCAGAGTGTGCTCTGAGGAGCACTTGCTCATTTGGCCAGCAAACAGGGAAGTCTTTGGTGCAGGCAAACTGAACTGGTGGCCTTGCTGAGGTTCTAATGCTGAGGATTGTTCTCGGTTTTATGGCACCAGGGAAAGAAAGATAAGCTGAAAGGTGGGGGAGTTGTGGGAAGATGTGTAGACATATTTTTGTGTGTGTGTCCCAGGGCAAGCGTGGTAAAGCTGGTCTTCGATCTCCAAGAGGTTCCAGAGGACACAAGGTAGGTAAAGTTCCTTGTGACCTTCTTTCACTGGCCTGTGAGGCTTACATAGCAAGCTAAAACCTGCTTTGTTCTGCCCCCAACCTGCAAACCACAATGACTGCTCCTAGCTGAAAAACTGGTTGGAGTTTATGATGCCTGATGCGAGTCACAGGAGTTTCTCTCTTTTCCAGGGTTCTCCAGGTGAAAAGGGTCTCCAAGGTCTCAGTGGATCCCCTGGCATTTCTGTGAGTCTGGCATGAATGCAAGGGGCAGATCCTTTGTTCTTCTCCTTCCTAGGCTCAAAAAGCTTTCAGCCACACCCACACAAAAACCTTCTTCATTTGCCATGCTAAAATTGAACTGATGTCACCGACAGGGAGGGAGCATTTTAGGGTGGGAAAGGAGAACTTTTGCAATGTGGAGAGTGCCAGCCACCCACCCAAGGTCCTTTGATGGGACAGGACTTTCCATTCATGCCCGTCCTTCCAACAGACTCCAGAGTTCTAGAACACCAATATGGGAAGTGCAACTTTCAGTATTTTTCTGAATGATTTTTTTTTCCTGCTTCAGCAATCTTTTTTCTCAATCTGCTGACACTTTCCCTCTAGTGTTCTAGTGCCTGTAGTCCAATCCTGGCTACCTTACTTTCTTAGCACCAGAATTCCCTCCTTCCCTCCTTCCTTCCTTCCTTCCTTCCTTCCTTCCTTCCTTCCTTCCTTCCTTCCTTCCTTCCTTCCTTCCTTCCTTCCTTCCTTCCTTCCTTCCTTCCTCAGATTAGCCAACCTTCCTAGCCTCAAGGTTTGGTAAAGCAGACATACATCTTCCACCTCCCCAACCAAATTGCTACAGGATGTTGCTCTGTTCATTTAACCTCTTAAAACACTGCAATGTATGCATCTACCTCTGAAACCCTATAATATAAGGACTTACATTCTTTTTTTCTCTCCCCCCCTCCAAATTTTAGGGGGCTCCTGGACTTTGGGGTTTGAAGGGCACAAAAGGGCTCAAGGGGCAAAAGGTGAGTGCCCTTGGCTAGAGAAGGTGCATATAGGCAACTCCGCTTTAGCCATGGAATAATTAGATTGCTATAATATTTCTTAGGGCTACTCCCCTTTTTATATGCTATGAATGCATTCCAGTTTCTTGCTTCCTTTTTCTAGGGTGACAGAGGCAGCCGGGGGTTTCTTGGGCCACGAGGTGATACTGGCTTTAAGGTGAGCGTGAGAATTGGACTGGATTTCTGACATTTGTACTAGAGTTTGAATGCCCTGCGTCTGAAAGCAGCAGGAGTGTTTGTGTTAAGCAAGGGAGCCGTTCTCATGGAGTTTCCTTGGACTCTTTCAGGGCGAGGATGGTCCTCCAGGGGTGCCTGGGAGGCCAGGACCAAAGGGGAAGGAGGTAAGTGGCTTTCAAGCTACCTTTAATGGACATTGGAAGTTGCACTGGTTGAAATCCCCCCCGCTTTTACACACTTATGCAGTAATGTACCCAGTTGCATCTTATGCCTGTAGCAAATACTGCTGTCTGAGTACAAAGAAGGAAGAAGAAATTGCAGATGATACACTTTTAAGTGATTGGTGTTGGAAAGCCATCTCTGAGTTATTTATCAATGTTTTACAGGGTGCTGCTGGCCCGCCAGGGCCCCTTGGTTATGCTGGATATCCTGGTGTTCCAGTAAGCTTTCTTCTCTCCCCCCACCCAAAAAAAATCCAGTCCTAATTCTGTTCTTCCTTATTGTGAGAGGGCTAAACAGTTCTGGGTCAAGGAATTGAAAACTCGCTCCACTTTGCTTCTCCCTTAGCTTCCAAGAAAGCCTTCCATGCTTGAAAGCCAGTTGACAACCTTATCCTCTCCCACTCTGGATTTCTGCCCCAATTTGTTCCCCAGAATTCTGCAATCTGCTTCAGTGGGGGGACTGAGGCCAACCAGTTTGATTTTCTAGCTTTGCAGCCCAACCCAATAGTTCTTTGCTGCTCTTGTGAGCGAGAAAAACACATTCCAGGAAGGCTCTTCCACAAATCTTCCTGGTGATCCAACTCAAATTACGTATCTGTTTGGGGAAAGGACCATAATAACCCCCCCCCCCCTTGCGTGGTTCCAAATAGCTCTTCGGGGGACTAAAATGCCTTCCCTCATCTACAAGACGTACTCTTCCTGGCCCTGCCAGTTTAAAAAATGGGCGCTTCGTTTTCTTTTACAAATTGTCTTTGTTAAGGAAAGAGAGAGATGAAAATAATGATGGGAGGGAAAACATGGAGATGACTGCGTGTTAAATGCCTTGTCTGGACGTGTCAGATCTCCTCTAATCCTTTGTAAACACATCATTACTTTAAGGGTCTGGCGGGAACTTTCTGAAAATGAATGCCTTTTCCCCCTTCCCACAAATATATATTTTCCTAATTTTCCCCAGGGCTTCCTTGGACAAAAAGTAAGTATTTTTTTTTTCCTCTAGTACCTTGGTTTAGATGTTTTTCCTTGCATTTCCCTGTAGTTTGCCCGAGCTGTCCTCCCTGCCCCCCGCCCTATAGATCTTTCCCCAAATGCTTGCCAAATTTTGCATCTCTCTGTGTATGCAATTTGCTAGAGACACCACGTACTTCTGTTGATGTAGCAGAGGCTTAGGGTCTGTCCAACAGTGGACGTTTGGCTGCATGTAAAAATTTCTCAGCATTATCCAAATATTGATAATTCTTTCCCCCACTTTTTTTAAACAGGGCCTCAAAGGATTAGAAGGAATTCAGGGACCAAAAGGCAAAGCAGGCTTGCCTGTGAGTTAAGTTCCCCTTTCGCCTTTATTTAATCCTGTTCTTCTAAGCTTTCCTCCGTAAGGACTAGGAACAGTTCACATTAAAAAAAAATATATATACACATCAGAGCCGTACCATCGAGGAGTAAATATGGTAGCTGAAACCTTGTTAAACTTCATGGGGGAGGGAGGATTTCTAAGGCTTTTAATCTGGAAAAATATTTCTTAGAAATAAATAAATTGTATGGCTTGCCTACAGATATATCCCACATTATTTCTAAGAGGCCTGGCTGTCAGAGTTCCCTCCCCATCTTGAAAACAGCTTGCTGGGTAGGTTAGACTGAGAAGCAGCAATAGGTCCAAGGTACCATTTTATGCTAAAGCCCGAATTTGAAGATGGATCTCTCCTCTTCCAATCCATCACTGGTCCAGCTCATGATGGCCAGGCTATTGTGCCAGATGTTCATCAGCAGCTGGAGGCTAACAGGTTCCCTAGCATTCAAGGCTTCACTAGTAGAAGCTAGTCCAAAACTTCTCATTTCCAACGCCTATATACCTCTGTCACTTTTGATTTTCTCTTTTGAGAGCTAGAATCTTTTGACAGCCCTTTGATGTAGACCAGGTCAGGAAGCAGATACCACCAGCAACATTAGAATGCTACTTTATTGATAAAGACTGTAATAACAGAATCTTGAAAGCCTGACAGCATTTCCTCTTCCCTCTCTGCTATATCAAAGAGAATCAAAGATAGGCAATCTTGATTTTCTTTCTCACCCCTTCCTGGGCTTAGCTGATGCCTTTGTGACAACTGCTGCATATTTTTTTCGAGGCTGTCTCTGTACTTCTTTACACCTTCAAATCAAGATGAATCCTAAGACATGTAGAGTACTTGTATTCCATGATCCAGGGTAGGATTGTCAATGTTTCCTGGTATTTCTAGGGTAAACCTGGTGTTCCTGGACTACCTGGACCTTCTCTGAATATCTCCAAGAAAGATCTGAAGGTGGGTTTAGCAAGTGAATTATGGTGGCACGTGTGAACAGAACATTGTGTTGGTTTCCTCCCACTGTGTCCCAGTAAATGTGGCTTTCCTAGTTCATTTCACTGGGAATCCACTCAATGTGCTACTATTATCCATTGGTTAATTTGGGTTTAGACACCAAACAACATGATTCAGGTTGACATGAAACCCACCTTCTGGATTATCTCACTCCAGAAGGTGGGATGAAGTGAGGCATATGTAGACATTTTTCCTTTATTCTAATTTGTTGACTTTCAATCCCTGCCTATAGAAAGTTAGAAAGTCTAGACCTCCCTTTCTCTGCCACTGCAGCTTTCCATGTGGAGGGACTTTGGGTTCAGGGAAGAGGGGTTTGCCATACCTTCGAAAGACATCCTGGTTTGCTGCTTAAAATAAACCTTTGAATGGTTGACATTTGGTCTGCCTCCTCAGTTGTTTGGACTCTATGTTTAGCAAAAGAGCAGTGTTACATCTTCTGCTTGTTAGGCATCATTCAAAGAGAAGAGTGGCCTACAAATTAAGTAAATCATCATTGGGTTTTCTTTTTCCACCTTTAGAACAAACAAGCAAAAATGTTGGCTGCTTTGTCCCCTGTTGATTGATTGATTATGTGCCATCAGATCACTGTTGACTCTTAGTGACCGTATAGATAGATTTTCTCCAGGCTGATCTATCCCTAATCTTCAGGTCTTCCAGTGGCACCCCCATCACCATTGTAACTGAGTCCATCCCCCTTGCTGCTGGTCGTCCTCCTCTCTTTCCTTCCACCTTTCCCACCATCAGAGCCTTCTCCAGAGAGCTGGGTCTTCTCATAATGTGTCCAAAGTAGGATCATTTGAGCTGGGTCGTTTGTGCCTCAAGTGATAACTCTTGGTTGATTTGTTCAAAGATCCATTTGTTTGTTTTCTTGGCTGTCCACGGCATTCTCAAGAGTCTTCTCCAACACCAAGATTCCAAGGCAGCAATGCTTTTTCTATCTTGCTTTCACTTCCATAGCTACATTCTTCCCACAAGCTGAATTACAGCCTAGTGTGGGCTCTTATGGACAACTTGAGGCAGGAGCTGAAGCGCCTGACTGACCCCCCGGATGGCACCAAAGACCGCCCGGCCACTACCTGCAAAGAGCTTTTGGTGGTTCGGTCCCACCTATTGGATGGTAAGGAAAACTAGGTCCTTTCTTCACTGGCAGGCCCTGCAAATGTCCAGGGCCTCCTAGATTTTTGGACCTTCCTCTTGTGATGGAGGACGCAGAAGAATGGGAGGACACACAGGTTTGCATAGTCTTTGCTCTTGTTTGAATTGGCTCTAATAAAGGTGTTAAACAGGGATGGATTAGGATTAACCTTTCCTTCACTTGCCTGGAGACGCAAAGGGAAGAGAAACTTAGCCCAAGCTAGGGGTCCTAGGTTGGGATTTGGGACACAGAAGAAGCAAATGCAAAACCACAGTTTCTCCCAATTCCAGTAGGATGTTCTGACTGGCTGCTGCTTTAAAACATACACCTCTTCCTCTGTGTATTTCCCATGGGCTAAAGACAGATTCATTTTATCTCTTTCATTCCAGGGTATTATTACATTGATCCCAATCAGGGCAGCCCCCAAGACTCTCTGATGGCCTTTTGCAACTTTACAGCGGGGGGAGAGACGTGTATTTCTCCTGTGCAAAATCAGGTAAGAGGTCTGGTGCTGCAATATTTTCCATGAAGTTTCAGGCAACCTCTCTTTTGGAAGCGTTTTCCACACTTTCTCTTCTGGGGTGGAATCGGTTAAAGAGGAATACATGAAGCAGGTCCATAATGTCTTTTGATGGATAGCAGTGCACGGCCTGGCAGATGAGTCTGAAAGCAGACTGTCCCTGCCGTGTACAATTCTCAATAAAATGGAGGCTATAGAGGAGAAGTCAGCATTTATTTAAACTTGCAGGTCCCTCTCAAGGCTTGGTTGAGATCCTATGCATCGGAAAGCACTTTTGAGTGGTTGAGTTCACTTCCCGATGGTTTCCCGGTAAGTTTTGCTGTAGTAGTGGGGAAACTCTGATCCCCTTGATGCATTTGGAAGGCTATGTCCAGCACCTTTACCACTGGCCATACCGACTGTGACCACTGGGTGTTGAAGTTCAGCAACATCCAGAAGACCATCTTCCCCACCCCTTGGAAGGCCACTGAGTTTCCATCCTAAAGAAGTCTTCTGGCTGGAACTCAGCCAAGGCAAGGAGGTATACAAGAGAGGTCCAATAATTGCAGCCAGTAGATTGTTAATGGTGGGAAGACTGTTGCAAGAGCTTTTCTACCTAAGCTTTGAAACTGTTGGGGACATTGTCGTCAGCTGAGCCCTTAGCCTGACAGCCTGGTTTTCTAAAAGTAAGGAGTTGCACACTCAGGCTTTAGGAAAGCTACTGCTTTCTAAATCAGTTTGGGAGCTAATTTAGAAATATAGAAGGCAGGAACTCAGGGCTGCCTATGGGTTAGAGCCCTTCTTTGCCTGCTAGCTTTCTACGAGCAGAAATGAGAACCATCTCAGAAAAGGGGAAGAACATTCAGTCTTGAACTCAGCCAGCTTGATGCAGTCCTGCCTTCTGCTGTTTTCTGGCTGTTGCAGCTCGAGTACCAGGGCCTGAACACCGTCCAGCTCCGTTTTCTGAAACTTCACAGCAGTCTGGCCACCCAGAAAGTGTCATATTCCTGCAGGCCCCACTCAGATGGAAGCAAACAGCATCTGGAAAAGGAAATCAAGTTTCTTACAGATTCCAAGGACCAAAGCTACTTGACTACTCTCCAGGGATGTGTGGTAAGCAAACAGGAAAGAGGAACAAGAGGTTTTCTTCTTTTCTTTTTTCTCCCTCCCTCCCCTTTCTTCTCCCTCCATCCTTCCTCATCTTTCCCCTCCCCTCCCCTCCCCTCCCCTCCCCTCTCCTTTCCTTTCCTTTCCTTTCCTTTCCTTTCCTTTCCTTTCCTTTCCTTTCCTTTCCTTTCCTTTCCTTTCCTTTCCTTCTGAAATAGACAACACACTGAATCCTCAGGGAGGGCAAAAGAGGGCATACCAAATGCAAGAGATGGGAAGGATCCTTAAGATATAAACAACTGGAGTTCTCCCATTTCAATTAGGCCCACGGGGAGGTTCTCAAATTGCCTCCAACAATGATTTCTCAATGTGAAGTTATTCAACCCCTTCCAAAATTGCTGTTGGACTTAGTGAGAGGGGAAGAACACAGAACCCAGTCTTGTGTCTGTAGTTCTGCTCGCTGGGTGATGGTAAAGAGGCACCTTTAATCCAGAAATGGCACACAGGAGGGGTTAAGAGGCTCTTTCTCGAACACTTCAACACTGGGAATTATTGGGTATGGATGCTTTGAATTTTAGATAATACTCAAGACTTTTTCCCTCCCATGTCCCTTTGTGCCCCCCTAGATTCATGCAAGGTGAAGCAAGTTATGTAGTATATGGAATCCCACAGCCCATTCCTTTTAGATCTGGAGATCCTACCCAACATTTTCAAGAACTTTGGTGTGGTTGCATACCCTGCACGTGTGCCTTTAAAGCAGTAGAAACTTGTATATGTGTTTTTAAAACATCTGTGGTGGTGGTAGTGGTGGGGTAGCTAAGTTATATAGAGAGAAATAAAAGAAGCTGATTCTTTGTCTCCTGGTTGCACAGCATCTTCTAACCTGTGGAGTCCTTGGGGTTCTCTGAGCTTGGTGGTTTTCTTGCAAACGTTTCATTACCCGGCTAGGTAACATCTTCAGAAGATGTTTGCAAGAAAACCACCAAGCTCAGAGAACCCCAAGGACTGCACAGTTCAACCCTGAGCTACACATATTCGCTTCTGTTGATCGTCTAACCTTTTTGGGCATCTTTCAGCTGGATAATGAATCTTCAATCACGGATACCATCTTCTTTTTCTCCACGGAGGACCTCTCGCTGATGCCTTTGCGCGATCTGGCGGTATTCCACAATGGCGATGTCTCCCATCAGTTTGGATTTACCATTGGGCCTGTTTGCTTTCGCTAAACATGCCTTTGAGCGAGCCCATGTTCCTCCTAGAAAGGAAAGAACATTTCCAAGAAAGAAGGAAGGAAGATACGGAGGCCCTCCGCCGATTCAGCCGGTTTTTAAAAGCCACTGCTCTGACTCATGACTGCACTGCACTGTACAAATTTCCCACACTTTCTTCTGAAGGATGAAGAATATTATGTTTACAAGGATATTATTTTAAGTCCTGTTTTTTTTCTCTGTTTATATATAAGTATGTACAAAAGAGGTTAATTTAAATAACTAGGAAGAGATGGTTGAGTTACCTTCAGGAGGACTCTGTTTTGCATAAAGAGAAATCAGGACTAGCTCTACCCCTTGCTGGAGTGGGGCAGTAACCCCAGGTGGTAGATTCTGGAAAGCAGCAGTAAGATATTGAAAGAAAGAGCTATGCTGAATTATTCAACCTACTGTTTTCAGGTGTGGCTTCTGCATTCTTCTTCTCTTACCTAGGGTAGTAAAGAATCTCAGGTTGACCCTTACTGGCAGTAATAAATAGATAACCCTCCCCCTTCCAATCTGCATGGATGCATCAATAGGAAGAAGCTGAACCTGTTGATTTCAACCTGACATGCAACAGTTAACAATACCACGCCTTTAGGAACAGAACTGTCTTCCAAGGGTATATCTGAAATATGCAATCAAGGAGACCTCCCACAGCCAGCATTTTTTCTTCCTTTAAATCATCCACTTTCTTAGTGGCACAAATAACCTTCCCTGTCTTTTATAGGGCAAGTCCATAATTGCTACCCTGATCCCTCCCTTTTCTCACATCTGTTTTATTTCAGGCTGGGGAGGGCCGATGGAAGCATCTTTCAGGAGTTGAGTGGGATTTCTTCCTCTTAGGTTTTGCTTTCGGCAGTAACTCTGTCTGTTTCAGCTGGACTAACAAAAGAATCTAGGAAGTTCCCCAAGGTTGGAATTCATCGTTCAGGATCACACAGCTAGGGGTTTCAGGAAACTCTCAAACACAGAAGGGTAAGCATTCTCTTCCACAGCATATCAACAACAGCTGGTATTTAATAGCAATCGCTAGCTGTACAAATGGGCTTGGACTTCCTAAAAAGCTAGTTCTCATCACATCCAATGCAATGAAAAAGCTGAGTCAGCTATGAGACATGAGAAGTTTCTTTTTTTAAAAAAAAGTTTATTTAAGTCTTGGACACTAGAGAGCAACACAGAGTCAGTTGGACACTTCCACGCTGAGACAGACAGATTGCAGTCAAGGATCAAAAGAAGGAATGTCATTAGGTCAAAATACTGCCCTATCTTCTGCAATATATTTGGGTGATTTTTGGAGGGGGGATTTATAATAAATGGAATTTTAATAGGAGAAAAAGTCTCAGCCCCTCCCAATCAGGAATTATTTGCAAAGATCTGTTTGTTGATGGCAAGATAGTTCTGCATCTCTCCCCTCCCCACCAGATCCTTGGCAGGAAGAGAGCTTTAAAAGGGAAGCAAATTCCAGGTAACATGGCTGATTGTCTTTTAATGAATATTCCCATTTTTGAAGAGCAGTGTTGACTTCAGGGTGTAGCCTGGTGATCAGGCACAAGTTCAACTGCCACGGCGCAGTGAAGACAGTGATCTTACGTGGCACTTAGCTTTTAGCACTTGATTCTTTTTTCTCCACTGTGTCGATGGTGTAAGAGGGGGCTGTGAATCAGCCTCAGTCCAATAAGTTCAAGCTGAATGGTCAGAATCAGACCAGTTTGTTTCTAAATGGAATCCAAGAATGAGTGGATGCTCAAGGAATCTGAACCTAAGATTGAAGAGGTGCAAATGGATCTGACTCAGCTTGAGGAATGGAATCGGAGATCTCCTTGGGTGATTCCAATAAATCTCCCAATCAAATAATCTCACAGCCCAAGTAGAAGATTGGCTTCTACTTTCTACTTTAGCAGGGTGGTAGCTCTAAAAATATATTTTTTCATTCCTTGGCATTTTTATTTCCACTTGTTCAGGCTGGGCATCAGAGAAGAGGACAATTGAGGCAGGGAGCTCTCAAGATTTTGGCATGCCTTAAAGGATGCGAGAAGTACCTGTGCTTTAAAAGATAGAGCCCAAGGCTCTCCGAAAATACAGCGTAACCAGATGCAACATTTTAGTCTTCTAGAAACCAAGAGAGGACAATCCACAGGCTTTTCTTTTCTTTTTGCATTTCCAGAGCTTTTTCTGGCCAGGCTGCCAAAATCTCGTAAGTCTCCCTGAGAGCCAAGGCTGCATTTTTCTGACATTCTGAGGGTCGTTTTCCTGTTGTTCAGGGTTATCCATCTTTTGAACAGGCTGAAATGGTTAACAGCGTTAACCAACTAAGCCAGGCATGAGGAATACACGCATGTGATACGGCTTTATCTGTGGCAGTCCCTGGGGCTGAGAAAGCAAATATGGAAACCTCAGCTTTCGAGCATGCAAATATTGTTTGCATGCTAATATTTTTCACAGTCTCCATTGATAGCAGGCTGTTGGAAAATCTACAACACACACAACACACTCATACACCTAATGTGTGGCTTGCCGTAAGGCAGCAGCTGTACGCAGATCTTTTTAGGAGCGTGGTGCCGTAGAACTGGCTAGATCCTTCTAATCCAGGGTTGTAAATTCTAGCTAGCGGGAGCTAATTGCAAAGGGGAGCAGTTATTGCCAATAAATGTGGTGTCATCTCATCCTTATGTCTGAACATTTTTGTGCTGTTCATTTTGTTATAAGCGCTGGACTTTAGCTGGTGAAATTTGGGGGCAAAATCTGCAAAGCTGATCATCTCAGCTTTATCCTCCATTTATTTCATCTGGGCGATAGGATGAGGGCGAAAGCAGTCACCTACGTCCCTTTGGGAATCCTGAAAAAGAGGATGCCCCTCCCCTGCCGGTAACCTGCAATTCTAATCTGTCATCCTGGCTTACGTTCTTCTTTGATTCTGCAGCGGACCTCTCGCAAAGCTCATCCAAGGAGTCATGATTTTCTCCTCTCAAAATAACGAGAAGGTTTTGGCTCAAAGATGCACACCTCCCCAGCTGTTCTTCAAAGGGAGCCTGACATTTTTTTATTTTTTCCTCTCTTCACAAAGGGTACAAATTAAGAAGAACAGCAGCTCTCCCATAATAGATTGATTCCAGCCCATTTGAATCAACCCGGAAGTATTCTGAGAAGCATGTTTCAACTGGAGGAGGAGGAGGAGGGGACACTCCCAGCCAAGGGCTGACAAAGTCTCCAGCCTGTTTCTTGCCTTTGCTTGCCAAGCCAAACAAGGACGGAGTGAATAAACAGGATGCTTTGTGTACAAGACGGTCTTGCATCGGGCCCCAAAACTGCTTCTCACCTAGGGAGCTGAGATGGGGCTAAACACAGCAGCAGAGCAAAGACAAACTGCCTTTAGATTATCCCTGAAAAGATTTTGTGGTCAGAGGCTCCACTCCATGCCAGAGAAGGATAGGGTCGGGCTATGTCTGTCTGTCTGTCTGTCTGTCTGTCTGTCTGTCTCTCTCTCTCTCTCTCTGTTTTGAAACTGCTGTTGGGGTACATCCTCTCCCTGTGTGCCAAGTCAAACACTGGTGTCTCATTGTTGGCAGTTGTGAACATCTGAACAAAATGCCTAGCATTTTCTTCTGATAAACCTCTTCTCTTCTCTTCTCTTCTCTTCTCTTCTCTTCTCTTCTCTTCTCTTCTCTTCTCTTCTCTTCTCTTCTCTTCTCTTCTCTTCTCTTCCCTTCCCTTCCCTTCCCTTCCCTTCCCTTCCCTTCCCTTCCCTTCCCTTCCCTTCCCTTCCCTTCCCACCCACCCCAGCCAAGAAAAGTTGGAAACAGAGCCATCGTTGAAAGAAGTCAAGAATCTTTCTTCAATTTCCCCCCTACCCCAGATCTGTTGTTAGGGTTAGGTTCCCAGATGTTCCCTCTTCTCTCTGCCAGACACACCTGGAAAATTTGGGAAGGCTGCAGCCTGGAGGACGAGCGCACAAAGGGAACCCCTCAGATGGGGTTGTCGTGCCTTGCTGTCAGCGGTGGGCATGTCAGAAGTGGAACTCAGTCCTATGCGGCTGAGGGGGCAGCTACCCCCAAAACATGGATGTCTATTTGGGCTTCTCTTTTTTCCTTCCAACAGCATTGAAGGCGCGGGGGGGGGGGGGAGTCTGATTCCTGAGAAGTTTTAAATGTGCCCTGAACGGAAAACAGAGAGAGACAAGAAAGAATGTTAGTTATTCCACTATTTTAAAAGGTAAGGCAAATTCACAGCTCCCTTTTGGGGGGACTAGAAGGAGATTCCCCACAGCCCAATCTTGACAGCACTCCGTAGTGCAAAAGTTGATTTTGCATAGATTTTTGAGGCATTTCTGACTTCTGGCAAATGTTAAGCATGTCAGCTGTAAGGATTGCACATGGTTTGGTCCCTGGGAATGAATGAGATGGGGCTGGGGGAAACAGATTGCTCTGGAAATTGGTCCACTGGAGAATTTTTGCCCTTTGCAAGCTGACCCTCATTTTATAGATTGTGGGATCAATGCAAATACATTTTCCCCCTGCCTCAAACAAACACAAGACTGTATGAAGTGCTGAGTCAAACCGCTGATGCAGCTTAGCATGGTTTTCTGCTGTTGAAGACCACAGATTTTTTTGGGGGGGGGGGGGGAGTGCCAGAGGCAGCTGCTATTTTCCAGATGCTGCCTCGGGATGCAGCCCTTTGTGTTGTGGGTTTCTGGACAAACATCCCAGTTTAAAAAAGGCAGGGAAACACCCAGCTGTTCCCTTTCATCTCAAGGGAATTGTAAAACCTGGTGCTTAACATCCTCTTGCTCGTCAGCCAGCAGGTGCAAGAGGATCGGTAGCTAGTAGCCACCAGCGATCTACGTTCCTTGCAGAAAACCTCTTTGAAGAAAACAATGGCAGTTCAGTTGGATTATTTACCCAGCCAGCACTCTTTATAAATCCTTGAAACAAACAATTAACCAAAAACCTGCAGGGGCCAAAGTCATTTCCTACTGTTACTCTCTTATTGCCAGCTTGTCTGCGATCTCATTTTATGTCCTGAGCCTACTCAGATGATCTCTTTGCAGAAAGACCAGATTAATTCTGCTCTTGGGGTTATAGAGTGCTGAGATTCGCTGAAGCTCCTGTAACTGCTGCTGGAATTGCAGACCCTCCTTGGCCTTCTATTTCTCCTTCACGCTCAAGTTTTAACTCAAAACCATCTAAGGGGCCCTAGAACTCAGATTCGAAGAGTCAACCATGGTTTGGTTAACCCCAGGTATGTCCATTATGTAAACACAACCATCACAACCTCTGTGTGCTTGCTGGTCCTCCACTGCTCCTACATAATGCCATAGTTACCGGAAAGGATAACCATAAATTTAAGATTTGACTGACGTCAAAGGAAGAGGGGAGTGAACGTTTTCCGATGGTTCCTCCACCTCAACCCCACAAAGTGGGGGAAGGAGGAAGACTCCACCGCGATTTTAGCAAAACCAAGAAGGATCTGCGTATTTGGGTGACAGATTTTTCGCAGGGAGGCCAAGTCTCCCTTTTTGGAAAATCCATTTTTCTTCTCTGTCTCTCCTTCTCAGTCCATTCTCCCCTCTCCCCTCTCTTTATTCTGGAGAGGGGTGATAATGGAGAGAGAGAAGTGAAATCCTACTGGCTTAGATTCACTTTCTAGCCCTTTTCCCACCTGGCCGAAAGCAGGTCCAGTAAAACCTGCGGTGGCATTCCCGCACGTCAGTTCTTGCTTAGGGGTAACTTGGGTCTTTCGACACTCAGTGTGCGTGGTCGGGTCGGGAGCGCGGCGAGCCCTGGGACCCAGAAACGTGCAGGGCGTCGTGTGAACGAGCCTCGCTCTCCTTCCCTCCCACTCCAAACGGCGCAGGGGAGGGGCAGAGAAACTGCCCCCCCCTCCAAAAAAAATGAAGAGGAAGGAATCTCAAGGAGCAGCAAAGCAAGCAAGAAAGGCGTGTCGGAGGAGGAGGAGGAAGGAGCGAGCGAGCGAGCTGCGGGCGAGGCGGGCGCCAGTCCGAACCGCCTCGCTCGCTTTCTCTCCTCCCTCTCGCTCGGCCCAGCCGGCCCATGGGGTGCATCGCCCGGTGGGGCCCTTCTCCTCTCATCCTTTAGCCAGGGAGCGTCTTCCGCCAGGCAGCGGCCTTTGACTTCCTCGCTCTTCTCCTCCACCGCTCGCTGGGCCGCCATGGGCGACGTGATCTCGGCGCACCTGGACGAGAACCGTCGCCAGTTCATTGCAGGTGAGGCCAGGTAGAGGCGGCGGCGGCGGCGGGCCTAGGGGCGCGCGGGGGCCCGGCCGAGCCGGTGGGCGATATTGGCGTCTGCAGGCGCAGCTCCGAGAATAGTAAGAGTGTGGGCTGCTACGTTTGGCGAGAAAGGGGGGCAGAGGAGCCCTTTCCGAGGCGAGGCAAGGCGAGGCTGGCGGGCTCCCCCTCCGGCTAGATATTTCAGATTTTGTGGCGCGGGGAGGTAAGAAAGTTGAGTGTCGATGTTCAGCTGAGTTGGGGAGGATTAAGGGTCGGGGCGCCGCAAGAATTCCATCTGGTTTCTCCTAAGCAGGAGGGGGCATGTCAGAGTTTAGCCGCCTGGGGGAGAGGGTGGTTTCCTTCCTACTTTTTTTATTTTTAATAGTTCTGTGAGGAAGAGAGGAGGAGTAAGATTTATTGTGTCCCCCCCCCCCCCAGCCCCCGGGAAGGGAGAAATCCGAGCGAAAGAGGAGCGAAAAGCTCCGCCCTTTCAGCTCCTGCGTGGATTTTTCCAGGTTTTATGTTAGGGAACTTGGGAAAAAAAGTGTCCTTTTTTCCCAAAATTCTTTTCCCCCCTCCTTCCCTCCACGTTGCAGCTCCTTTTTTTCGCCTCGCCCTCTCCTTGGCTGGGAAGGACAAGGATTCGGGGTGGGGGGAGAAGTCAGAAAAAGAGAAT
This sequence comes from Python bivittatus, assembly GCF_059951505.1. Classification (NCBI taxonomy): domain Eukaryota; kingdom Metazoa; phylum Chordata; class Lepidosauria; order Squamata; family Pythonidae; genus Python; species Python bivittatus. Next base: position 3,999,349 of record NW_028277076.1, on the reverse strand, counting down.
CGGCGTAACCTGCGCGCTCGCGGCTGGAGGCGAAAGCGCCCGTTCTTACGCGTTCTGCCGCTTTTTGGTTTCGCTTGGGGGAGGCTAGGTCTCTGTTTCCAGGAGCTTCCAGTTGAAAATGGCCACTTGAAATCACGGAGGGGGAACTGTGAGAAATGCCTTTACCAGCGTGTAAAAGCAGGGTGGCGGAGGGTTTTCCCCAGCACAAGGCTATTGAGATTGTCCGGAGTGTTAACAATAGCAACAGTAGCATTGCTTCTGTAAACATAACCTGCTGTTTGAAGAGGGGGAAAGCAGAAAACCTTGCAAATGGTTGCCAGCGATCTTGAAAGCTGCTGATTCCCCCCCCCCCGCCCCTCTCATTTTTATGATCTCCACAATTTTGTGAGAAGGGGTTGGGCTGAGAGCTGGCAGTCGCCGGGGAGTGGCAAGCTTGGGGAGAGATCTGAACCCGGATCTCCTTGAGTTAATCACTCCGCTCTGAATTTCACTTCCCCTGCCTTTTTTAAAAGTTTATTTTATTTGTTTACTTTGGTAGGAGCAATGCCCGAAGGAGGACAAGGCGTAAGGGAACAGTTCTAAGAAAGAAACAAACAGGGGGAATGCTACTGATTTTCATGCCTCCCCCAACTCTCTGTGGATATTGAGATGAGCTGGGCCTTTCTGGGGCTTTCTTTTTTTTGGCTAATGAGGGCTGAAATGGAGAAGTTTTACTTTCAGATTTCCCATGGTCCCCAAGGTGAAGGGATGGGCAAAGCATCTTTGGTTGGGTTTCTGCCTGTTCATAGCAGAAGGCCCTCTCTGCAGGGATCAGAAGACGCCTTGCGTGGGCAAACGCTTCTGAACATGGCAGAGATTTGAAGGGCGCATTGAGGCCGTGGTCGTAAAACTGGGGAGTGGAAGAAAAGGTGCACAGAAGAGATGGCCCACTTTGCATTTCTTTTGGAAATGATCCCTTGTAGATTAGGGTTCCCCCCCCCCCATTTGTTCTCCTTTCAAGGAGCTTGGGAAAAGCTCTGAGCAAAACTTAAAAAAAAAGTCCTCAGGCATTGCCACTGACACACGATTCTCTTTCCTTCTTCCCCCACACCTCGACACACCTTGTTTCTGGGACTGGCAGAAGGAGGCTTGATCCTGGGTGGAGCTGAGGCTTGACTTTCAGCATTCCTCACTGGGCACTGTTTCAGTCCAGGAAAGGTTGGGAGCCCTGTTCTGAATTCTTGGGGGGGGCCTGGCATGGCAAAAAAAAAAAAAAATGAATGAATGCCGCGCCTGGAATGGCTGGAACCAGTGCGGCGCCTCTGAGCATCTACAGAAGATACACGTGTCTCCATCTCTGACTTCTTTAAGGCAATGGTGGACACGTGGAGTAGACGCCTACTGCCTGTCTTGTGAACCTGTCATGCCAAGCCGTTGTCAACTTGAGCCATGATTTTTTTTAATGCTCTTGGGGCAATTGTGCCCCAAGTCACAGTGGGATTTTTTTGGGCATAACAGTTTGAGTGAATTCAGCCTGTTCGGTGCAGGCAGGTTGCGCGCAGCAATTGAACCTATGTGATTTTACCCACCCATGCCAATCTGGGTGTTTTCTTCTTAATCAGGCCTGCTGGCAAAACGATCCTTCTCTTTTCTTCTCTGGCTTTTGGGGCTGCGGAAATCTTTTCAGAAGGGCGGTTCCTCTCCTCCCAGACAGGACTCTTTGGGAGCCAGTTTTCTGGCTTCGGCACAATGGCCGTCTTGCACGTCCTGATCGTGCACTGGGGGGGAAATGGAAGTGAAAGGCTGGGCTAATTGCTCCTGGCAGTTACTGGATTGACCCTAACCAGGCAGAGGGGTCAAGGAAGGGATCAGCTGTCTGAGATGCTGTGTCTGTATCTCTTCAGGGTGTCTTCCCCCTCCACTGCCCTCCTCTCTGATAGCCAGTTAGCAGTCTGCCCTCAGGGCCTGGTTCTCTGTCTGGCCTCTCTTAAGCTTGACTTCCATTTTTTTCCCCCCCTTTCATTCTGCACCTAACTTGGGGAAGGGCCCTTGGGCAAAACAGAACTCAAAGTGGGGATCAGGAGGGCCACCCAGGGGATTCTCCTGGATGTCAGTTGCCCCTCTCAGCTGCCCGGCACTCCATGCAACTCCGATTCTTCACCAGGCACCTCCTCCATATCTAGTGTGCAATACAAAGCTAAATTTATGGTTATTGTAAGTAGAACAAAGGGTGTCTTGGTAGATACGGGTGGATTTCTCCCCCCAGTGCCTCTTTTTAGTTTTGTTTTTAAAGGCATCTGCCTCTTTGGGGTAAAGGCTGGTCTAGCAAAGCAGAGCGTGGAATTGTTGCAATGGGATGGGGGTTTTTTTGGGGGGGGGGTTTCCTAATTTTCCTGAAAGGATAACTGTTTTTATTTTTCTTTAGAATTGTTAAGCGGAGACGATTTAACTGCTCCGTGTCTGTTTCCAAATGGAAATAACCCTGGATTTTTTAAAATGGATTTTTCACTAAGAAATTTAGCACGCTGCTTTAGTGGCAGGCAGGCAGGGCGTATAACCTTTCAGATCCCTCCATTGCTACTCAGATCTTTCCAGTCTCCAGCGCCTGATTCTTTTATCTGGGAATCACACCAAGGATTTGCTGTTGCACACAAAGCACGTTCTCTGCTGCTGAAGGATGACCCCTTCCTGAATGACACTGAAGCACCTGGGTTATCCTGCCTGTCTTCATGGAGCCCTTGGAGGCGCTAGGCTACGTGACCTCTAATATCCTTTCAGCTCTTTGGCCTGCTTCTTACGTCCTGCCAAGCCATGGTTTGCTTACTGTGATTTATTGAATAACCCACACTGGCTGAGTTTATACAGCTTGCCAAAGCGAAAGCAAACGGCGCGACCTTGGAGTTGGTGGGATTCGTGACCGCCGTCTGCGAAGCCCCCTGAGATCATGGCTGAACCCTGTGTTGGGTTAGACTGGAAGGCCTGGGTGTCCTCCCAGCCCTTTGCTTCCATGAGAAGTTTCTGGGCCTGTTCAGAAGCTGTGCTGCCATAGAAGTCAAGGTTCCCCATCGCCAGATGTCTCCTCTGCTGAGTCTCCTGAATGTTGCAACTGAAGGTTTCCTATGATGACTCAGGCAGCTCATGAGTGAGTGGAAGAAATGAGTCGTTCCCTTAGTGGGAAAGGATTGGTCACTCAAGAATCTCCTGGTGTTTTTCTAAACCGTTCTGTGCAAGTGGGCATTCTCTCTTCCCCCATTCGAAAACTGCACGGAGGATCTTGCAAACGGCGTATGAGTTATCCTTATCCAGCAGTGGGTCTGGTGGCCGCCTGCCCCCTTGTCATATTGGGGTCACTCATGTCTGAACAAATCAATGGACTGCTTAGCAAACATTCCCAGACCTGGGACAGTGTCATTCCCAGAAACGGATCCCAGCAATCTTCGACTTCTTTTTAGCGTTTAGGGTTCTGCTCTTGCTTGTTCCTTTCCTTCCTCCTCCGTGTCCCAACAAGCTCGATCTTTATGGGAGGAGGAATTTCATTAGAGAGCCTGATTTATCTGCATCTCTCTTTGCACATTGTGCTCAAGGGCGCACCCTGAAATGATGGGTGGTGAACATGATGAGCGCAGCTAGGTTTGCAGACATGCAGATAGCAGATGGGTGATACAGCTGCCAAATTCAGGTGTTGCAACCCCAACGTGGGATTCTGAATGTATCTCTCGTTCTTCTAATATGATTATTTATGTAATGCCCATATAAACTTGAGTCTTGTAGTTATCAGAAGACACAAGGCATATACTCCTATACTCATTCTAGGTATTTTGGTCTAAATGTGGCTTAGAATTAAGTGCCCAGGTGCACAGTTCAGGAAGCTGTAGCTTAAAAGCTCTTTTCTGGCTTCTTGGCTTTCAGAAGCCACGTTTTATTCACTAACCACCATTTCTTGGCTTAAACTATCAAGCAGATGGTCATTTCCCACAACACCCAACTTTTCATACTACTTCAGTTGTGGCAATGTGTGAATTCAGTGTATGGTTGTTGCTATTTCTACAAACAGCTTTTAGAGATGCCTGTTGAGCAATGCCATAGCTGTAAAACAATTTAAAACGATGAGTTAGTAGAATCTGGTTTGCTGGTTGTCCAGAAACCATAGTTTTTCCATCATTTTTGCATGTGGGCAACATACTGAACTGGGGTTAGGTTTCTTTCATATCAGCTGGGTTCAGCCACCCAGTGTTATGTATTTCAGATGGGTGACCGTATAAATCTTCTAAATAAAATAAATTAGGCTTTGCTTAGAGCTCGGGACATTATATGAAGCCATCCAACTGTGGTTCGTTCATGGTTAAGCAAACTTCCGCACAGAGCATTATGTAGACACAGTTTATGGTTGCAGGCAGTGCATTGTTCTAAATCATAATCGTTTTATTTGGTTAGGGCTTAGTATATTGGTGAACCCAGCCCTGAAATTTATGAATCAGATCCATAGTTTGGATTTGGAAATGTATGAATGCATCCATAGTTTGCAATCATGCTTTAACAAAATCTAGGTACATATTTTCTTGAGGAAGAAATTAACCCTTGAAGTTGAGCGACCGCAATGGCAAGAGTCATCTTCGTCTTATGCCCATCTCTGTCATCAGCTTGGAGTGGTTTTTCTAAACATTTTAAGTCATTTTCTTCTTGCCTGGATTTCAGTCTGTTACTTTCTACTGCAGGACTGCTCTAACACTGGTTTCCCCCTCATCCTCCATGGAAGACTATCTGTGGAAGAATGGGATAAAATGTTTCTGTTTTTAGATTTATTCACTTGGAATGGGATGCCAAATGGACTGAATTTTTTGGAAGCTGTCTCTGTGACCGAGAGGGGAAGAAGTAAATGGATTTTTTACTCTTTGTCTTTCTCTGCAAATGCAATGTAGAATAATGGAAGCTGCCTTGGATGGCATCAGACTAGCTAGATTCCCAAGTCACACTGAGTCACCGTTTGCTTAATTACAGTTGGAATTAGATACATCACAACTGGTGTCACAGACAGGCTAAGCCGTAAATCATAATGGTTAGGTTCACACAAGTTGTTGCATCAAAACCAAACAGTCTACGTTATGGCTTGCTACATAAATCTAACAGATGAAATAAATGAATAGTTGGTGCAGATTTTGGCCCACGAGGTGCAAACTCTGGTTTCTGCTCATCGTTTGCTGTCCCGATGGTGAAATCATGGCTTGTCAGTTCAGCTGTTGAGCTTGTTTTCCTCCCTGTAGTTTAGCTGAACACATGATCTGAGCCACTATCAAAGAACAGTTTGTTAATCAGATTGGGGATTAACAGGCTTTTGTTTGCACAGCATGTTTAAACAGATCAGTTAAAAGCGTAGCATCTGCGTTCATACAATGTGCTAAGTTTGGTTAGCGTTACCCCTGGTTAGGTTTTTTTTCCTAAAGCTGGGTTAGCTTGCTGTACAAATCCAACTTGTTAAGTTAGTTAGGGGGAAGCTGCCGTTCTTTAGCCCTGAATGCTAATTTAATTGGACGCTGATACATTTATCCCCTGATTAATCCAGTTTTCCATCTCCATCTTGAGACTGACTTCGAACTGCACGCTGAAGCATCTGGTTTTGGCAGGCCTCTCCCCTGATGAAGATTCTGGAGAACTCAGAAACTTACACAAACTTAGGCTGAGTCCAAGGAAGTTATTACACAACTATGGATTTGGGGTTTGAATCTGAAACGATGCCTCAAGTGTTCCTCTGCTGTTTCCATCAGCACCCTCTTCGCTCTTCTGCAACATGGCTTGCATCTTCCTACACATGTAGTGACCAGAGAAGGACAAAGGTCCCAGCTGTGGTTGAAGCTATGCTAAGAAAAGCAGAATGAATTTCTTTTGCTTCTATAAAAGCTGCCACAGCTTCTTTTTAAATGTCAAGCAGAATGTGTCCCAGACTTACCCTTTAATCCATGAAGTTGGGAGAAGAACAGGCAGTCTTCCAGCTGTAGACTAGAGAGGCCCTGGGTTCATTTTGTGTTTATTAAAGGAACTTGATTAGTGTGTGCTTGACACTACTTGGCGGGGGAGGGGGTTGGCTATCATTCTGCTTTCTTGGCTCAAGTCATCCCATGTGTCTTTGACTCCGGCTGCCGTGTGAACCCAGCTGCAGAGCCCTGCAAACTGCGATTTATGGCTGAGAAGTTGGCTGTTCCTAACCGGTTCCTTGCCATTGGTCACGCCAGTTGGGTCTTCCAGAAATGGAACCTCCAAATATTGCAGTCGATAAACCCAACGTTTGGGGTTTACTGTGCTTATACGAATCCGCCGGTTGCCTTTTCCATCCCCAACCGTGATTTGAGTGACCCTAGCTAGGGAACGCTGGAGAAAAAAAATGGGTGGACAGCACTCCAGGAGTTTGTTCTCTCTCCTTGCCTGACCACTGACTAGGCTGGCTGGGTTGGGGCATGTCATAGTCCAAAACATTGTAAAGACAGCTCTGAGAATTGCCCAGTTGCAGCTGTTGTGTTGACTCTCCTTTCTAGCGTCAAAGTCCTCCTTTGGAAAGTTTTTTTTTTAACCCCCCCTTGCCTTCGTTCTTTCTCCCCCTCTCTCCCAGTTCAGTCCTCAGCATTGTTTTTTATATACCTAATTTTTATTAAAGATTTTAAAAAGGAAGACAAAAACGAATACAAACTAATATAAAGGAGGAAAAAGAAAGCAGTCAAAAGAGGAAGCTAAAGGTGCAAGAAAGGAAAAAAAAGTGAATGAAAAATAGACCAGAAAGAAAGAAGATACAAGGAAGGAGCTTCCGGTCTTCTTTACAGCCATTATAAGTACAATTATAAATTTACCTCTTACTCTGTGGTTACAACATAACCCTCTTCCTTCTATAATCTACTTTTTCTAATCAAAACCATAAATCATAAGTTCATTTTTTTCTGTTTCACACAAAAAGTCTATTGGGGTTTCCAGTCAGCCATAAACGTAGATATTGTCTTTTCTCTGATCAAAGAACTCAATTGAGCCATCTCTGCAAGTTCCATCATCTTCACCAACCCTCCCTCCATGGGGGGGAGCGCCAAATCTTTCCATCTTGGGCGTACAATAATCTCACTGCAGTTATCATGTGCAAAAACAGTTCTTAGCATTATAAAGGACTGACAGTCGCCTTGTCTCCTCCTGTGTACTGCTTCGAATGTTGTCTGTCTTTTTCTCCTTACAAAGGGCAGGGGTGAGAATTCCTGGGAGTGAAACACTCATCTTTTTGTCCCACCCTGCGAGATGGGTTGCTCCCGGCCCTCCCCGGTGGATTCACCAGACTCCCTCCCCTCACTGCAATCGGGGAAGGAAACAATTAGGTTCTTTTCCTCCTACATGCACACCCTGCACTGTCTCCTTGTCAAGAAAGCCATGGGAACGAGACCGTTTCTAAGCTAATGCTTCGGATTCGACTCTTTCTTCACCTGCTAGTTTTGGCTGGGTTCAGCTTCACATGTCTGCTTTTTGTGCCAACGGCAGTGCCGTGAATTCCTGGTGGTTTGCTGAGATTCTCTTTCCCTACCCAAATATGTTCTCGCAAGGAGGAGATCCAGTAAGGGAGAGAAAGAGAGAGAACATCTCTTAGTCTCTGCATATTCGTGGGCTTAGTTTTTTCATGTCTGTATGTGTTTGGATTGGCATTAATCAATGGCCGAGTCATCCAGAGGACTTGGTTAAGAGTATCATTTATCTCTGTGGCTGATAAAACCAAGAACATATTTTGGGGAAAGATAATGCCACTAGTCTCTGTCTTCAAGGATGCTGAAGCTCATGGAAATGAAGGGAGGCATGGAGTGTATTCATGGGTTCTTGGTGTTCTCTGAATCTAGTAGCAGGAAACCAACAAGCCCAGGGTTGAACCCAACGGTTCAACCCTGAGCTAGATATGTTCCCTACTATTGGAGAATTGGGTCCGTTCCAGTGCAACTTGGGAATGTCTGCAGGAAAACTCAGAGAATATCACAATGTCAACCGCCCAACTCTGAGCTGCTTTACTGTTGGATATATGATTCCATCTTGGCAGGTGTAGCACGGGGACTGAGAAAATAGAGCTCTGAATCAGGAAATCCCCAGCTGAAACCTCATGAACAGCAGCCTTTAGACAACTCTCGGTTAGCCTCAGGTGCACCTGAAGGATAATTTGGTTCTTTACAGGGTGGCTTTCAGCTTCAACGGTGGCTCCTCTACACCTTTTTCTTTAGGACAAGTGGCTTCCAGCTCTTGTACTAAAGAGGCAGGGGAGGTTGCCTTAGATCACGTCAGACCCAGAGAATGATCTTCATGGTAAAAAGAAGCATCTCTCTGAAGCAAAGCTGTTCAAAGGCTGGTCTTGGGAGAAGATTCTGCAAACCAAGTGGTGGGCCTCAGGCTTGCAACGGCCAAGGTGGAACATGAGCGAACTGGGAGGGCGTTTCATTTTCCATAGCTGGAGCTATGGTTCTCCCTTGTGGGGAAGACAGACGTTTCAAGGAGCTGCCGCACTGGTGCTTGGCCTCAGGGAGAAGGAACTGGCTGGCTTATTAGGAGCAAGGGGTTTTCCTTCTGTAACATGCCCTGCCTTGCGCTTGTGAGCGTGGGTTCATTTCACTTGTATCAGAACAAAGCCTGATATCAAGCTGAGAAGCATCCTTTGTGGGAGGAAGTGGTGGCAAGAGATAGAAGTTTGGCTTGATCGTGCACGGTCACAGACCTGGGATGGGTGGCTGAATCTGATCATCTGTGCTCTGGATCAGTCCCTTCCTTCCTTCCTTCCTTCCTTCCTTCCTTCCTTCCTTCCTTCCTTCCTTCCAACCATCCATCCATCCATCCATCCATCCATCCATCCATCCATCCATCCATCCCAGCCAGCTATTTTGCCAACCTTGGTTGAAGTTGTTCCTGTCCCCTTTGCCACTCAGCTGCTGCTTTGGCAGTTGCCCAGTTTTGTGCTTGCTAAATCTCAAAGGAAAGCAGGTGTCGTGCAGTAAAGCTGAACTTGGGGTACAAGCAATCAAGAAGGGGGCAAAAAAAAACCTAACAACCCTGCGTTTGTTCTTGGGTCAGTTTGCTTCTGCTTCTCCTCTATTTGGCATTTTGTATTTTTTTAATTCAATAGGCCTCTAGACTCCAGCGTACTCCCATCCAAAGGAATCTGACATTTAGTGAGGAGGGAGTATTTCTGGAAGAAGTATTTTTCTCAGGGAAGTGAGAAGCAAATAATGGGGATCAGCCCCATGCAACCACTTTGGTTCCGCCTTAGTCTAACACATGGATGCAATCACTGCGGCTTAGCATGATGGGTGAACTTCAGGCCTTCAGGGCCACCATGACTCCTTCAACAAACTATTGTTAAAGCAAACCATGGCTGAACTGGTGGCAGTCCTGATTCTCTTGTTATAACGTGCCAACTTCTTGACCATCATTTGAAGATTGGAGGCGTTTCCACCCTCCTGCATGCGGCTTTCTGGAGATGTTGGTGGCTTCTCTGCATGGAGGGGAGACGCAAACCATCTGCATGTTGTCGTGGTGTCTTCATATTTCTACTGGCTAGTATCCAGGCTTCCTAGCTTGCCCAAATCTATGATTAGCTAGTGAAGTTCATGTTCCATCTGTTGCTTGAAAAGACACACATGCGGAAAATAGAGGGAGATTCTCTTCACTGTTTAAAGTTTCCTGACCTGGTCACCTCAAGGCAACTCCTACAGCCTTTGGGTGACCAGTGTGAGAAGGTAGAAGGTGGTGCTTGGGAAAAGCACACCCAAGAAAGAGAGTGGGAAACAGCCAATGGAATGCTAGTCTTTATCCCTATTCCTTGGGAGTTGTTGGTGTAGTAGATGGGTGTGTTTGCTGAGCAGAGCGCTTTAATTCCCCTAGTAATGGCTTCTTGGAGATTTGTGCAGATCTGTGGCTTCCCAAAGATTCCCAGCCCTTGATATTGCCTGCCATGCTAGCTCTGCCCTTTGCTTCTAGCCTGGGACACCCTGCTCTGTGGCCGTGTCCTCACGCACAACTCAAACAGCTGCTGTGCAAAAGAATTGACTGCTTTCATCGTCCTGGGCTTGATTGGAATGCAAAAGAGAGAACCTCTGTGTTGAATTTACTCATGCATGATGTGAACAGCAAAGCCTTTTTGTTTTTTAAGCCAGGTTTTGTCATTTGGCCTGCAGCCTAGTTGTGGAAGTATAGTGGCCCCAGGCGGGTTGGATTTGAATGAAGGTCTTGCACCTTGAACTGGTAAAGGGAAATTTAAACCTTAATTCATGGATGTTGCCCTGGCTTTATCAGTCAATGTTCAAGGTTAGCAATTAGCCAGTTTGATTGTCAGCTTTCTGTCCTGCCTTTCCTCTAGAAGCTGAAGGCAGTTTATAGAGCACTCCCTCCCCAATTTTATCCCTACAACAACAGCCCTGCCAGGTAGATTAGACAGAAAGAGAATGACTCTCCCAGAATCAGCCACGGAGCTTCCGTATTCTCAGTGAGCTTGAATTTAGGTCTTTCCAGTCCTAGTCTAAGACTTCAATCATCATGATAGTTTATTAAATCCATATGCCGCCTGATACCCAGCGACTCTGGACAGTTTACAAATGGTTAAAGACATTTAAAAACAAGTGACAATACCAACAACAATGACAACACAAGGGAACAGAGATGGCCAAGAAAACAAGCCCAGGAACAAGGAAAAGGACGAAGAGAAGTGTTAATATCCTTGCAAAAGACCTGAGTGAAGAGCCACATCTTCAGGGCCCTTCAAAATACCAGAAGGGTGGGGGCTGTTTGGATCTCGGGGGGGGTGGACCTCATTCCAGGTGCTGCTACAGAGAAGGTGTGCTTCTAGGGTCTCAAGAGATGGCATTGTTTAATCGATGGAATCCGGAGCACGCCAACCCTGCCAGATTGAACCAGCCGGGCAGACACTATAGGAGACAGGTTACACCGCTACACCACGCTGGCGTTGGCAGCACGGATGATTTCAAGACATGCTTTGAACTGCAGCTATCAGGGATACCTCCTTTCCCATTGGCTAAGCCAGAGCCGTTTTTTCCCACAGATCCTGCACGAAGCACGGCTTTCTTCCATGACCTGTACAAACAGAACGCTTGACGCTCACCTCCTGCATTGCACAATTTATTCCGGCACTGCTGAAACCCTGAGATTTGCAGGTGTAGAGGTGATCTTGTGGGGAGGGGCCTGAAAATGCCCAGTGAGAACTCAACATGTGTAGGCCCGCTGAATGTTGACTTTAGTGGGAAGGTGGAAGCTTGAGTTTGTGCACGGTATCACACAGTTGCACCAACTTGAAGCTCGCCAAACCCTCTTTGAGAAGGGTTGTGGAAAACTAAGGCAGACTTCCCATTCTCTTGAAATGGAAAACGTATACCGATATGAGCGCTAAAATAATATATGAAGAGTGCAAAGAAACCTTGGGGGAAAGAAACCTCCCCCTTTAAAACCTAGGGAGGGACAACAGTCAAAGACTGGTAGGCCTCCCCACTTTGCAACCACCCCTCCCAGTGCGACCTCTCCAAAATGTTAAATATGGCTAGTGACAACCAAACGGTAGCCCACCGCCTTGATGCGTTTTGGTAAGAAATCCCAGCTCTTTTTTGGTCTAAGCCTGTGCATCTTCTCTCTTCGTGCTAAAAGAAACTGCGTGAGAGTGAGTTGTCCAGCGTGGTGGTTAATCCCTGTTGAGAGTAGTTGGAGATCTGTGCTAAGATACTGGCAAGTCTTTCAAAGGGCTTTTGGATCTTCCCCTACGGACTTCTGGATTGTTGGGTTCTCTCTTAGCTGGGAAGCAGTGGGACCTGTCTTCTAAGGGACAAGGAGGGGTCAGAGAGAAACCTGTTTAAACTCCGCGGGCAACTGAAAGGGTTGAGTGTTTACTCACGATGTGTTTTGGTGGCGCTGAGGTATGAATGCATCTCAAACCTCTGTGGTATTTGCAACGCAGAGGCAATTTTGGGAAGACACCACCATGGCCTAAGTTGCTCTGCAACTTTGGAGGGCCATACATTCCCCACCCCTGTCCTAAATCTCAGATGAAGCTGATGTAGAAGGCCTAATTGTTGTGACGGAATGTGTAATTTTTCAGGCTGCCCCGTTGCTGAGAGTGGTGAAGCCTGCTCAGAGGAAATATCCTGACAAATCCTGTTTGGCAGGAAATGCCAAACATTCCAGCATCTTGGTTCTCCCGAGTTTGGCAATCATGGGCAGTCTTGCAAGGCCTGGGTAGGTGAAGACTATGAGCGTACGTGGCTTTGTAGGTTGATAAAACATCAGCCCCCAACGCTGGGCATAATCAGGGGTGTTTGTTTCTTTTCCCAAAAGGAAACAATGGCAAGGAATTCAATGGCTGGCTTTGTTTTAGTTCAATGTGAGCCTAGGCCTTTGTGGCCTCCAAATCATGGTTTATAGCTAGTGCAAATGTGTGAAACCAGAGGCCTGTGGCTGCATGTAACCTCCAAAAGTGTAGTGTGCAGCTGTTGTGATGCGGTTGAGAGCCAACAGTACAATGGCATCTTTTTGCCTCCTTGAACTGACAGCTTCCTTCCAGCTGAGCCAAGAATCAAAGATGGTGGGATGGCAGTGATATTCCGAAATCTACCCACGTCATGAATAAATTAGCAGTGCTTAATTAGATATCTGTCCGTAAAATTAAAGCTGTGAGCACTTCCTAGCATTATGCTATCGTGCAAGGTCTCTACAACTGAAAGGAGCCTTATCTCAGGAGATCTTCTGGATTGGGTTCCTGGTCCATGTCACCTTTGAGCATTTGGCTTTTGTGTTCTCGTCACCAGCAAGCATCCTGACGTTTCAGGGTTTGATCCATCGGTTTTGTGAAACAGGAAGGGCCTTGTACTGAATCAGACCACTGGTGATCAAGCCTAAGGTGGCTAACCCTGACAGAACCTCAGTCAGTATCTACTATGTTGAAGGAAGACAGGGCAGGTTGATAAAAGCACTGAGACTTGATGTTCCCAAACTACATTCCTGGTGAGCATTATCCATAGATGTAATCTTCACCAGCCCCAAAGCTGCCACAGTGGTTGGATAAAAGATGGAAGCGGTATTTCTGAGATGTTGTTGCTGGGCTGGTTATCCCTTGGAGATCTTCGCCAGTATTTAAGAAACGATGGAGAAATCAGAACACGCCTGGGACACTGGACAATTAGTATTCTCACAGACTCATAAAAGGTGTGGCTCAGAGGTAGAAGAGAGGATGGGCTGACCATACCCCTGCCAAACTGGTTGTTTTGGGTATCTTTATCTAGTCTATAGTGTCATCCATTGCTCTAGGGCATTTGCATGTCTGGGAACAAGGGAAGTTCTTGGTTTTGCCTTCAGAGCCAGCATCTTGGGTAGCATTGAGCCTCTGATCTGGATATTTGACTTTGAAACAATAAGGACAATCTCTGGTGGGGAGCCAGTGTAAGAGAGCAGACCAGTCCAGTCCAGGCATAAAGTTGACCTTACTAGTAGGGAGAACTATAACGCCAGTTCATCCTCTGTCAGACAACAGGTACTGCCGGGAATAGCTTAATCAACCTGAGTGAGTTGATCAATCGTTAGAGGAAAAATACACCAGTAAAGTGCTAGTGTCATCCTTTCCCCCTTAAGTATACAGATTTCTAAGAAAAAAATAACATGCAGATGGGGGAGAGACCAGCACCCATCCATGGGACTGCAGTTAAATTTGGGGCTGAGTCTGAATGCGCAAAGACATTGTCCTGAGTCTCTGTGGGAGAGGGACCTGTTGACGGTGCTGATGGAGAATCCAATTGATCTGTGGGAAAGGGACCTGTTGATAGTACTCACGGAGAATCCAATTGATCGGCCTCTTGTGTTGAGCGTGAACTGGTACAAGTGGCTCTAATGTTGTTTGTTCACGGAAGCGGTGCAGCCTCTGGAGCACAGAAAGAGCCTAGTGGCCTTTTCGTTTCGCTATGTTTACACCAAGATGGAAATCTGCTTCCGGCTATTCATAAAACCGGCGATGTGTGTAAACTGCAGAAGGGTGGAAATGGTGGCCTTAACTTAGGTTAGGGAGGGAGCTGAAAAGTTTACAGTACGACAAGTGTCTGGCATATTTCTTGGGTTCCTGGTTTCCACTCAAGCAGAGTAAATTGCCAAGATTGGAACCTGGCTAATCATTGACAAAACTGCGAACTCGTTACCTCTTGGAGATGATTGTCAACTGCTTTTGCCTGGGCTGAGTATTGGAAAAAGATTGGCATACAGTGCAAAAGGAGGTTTTCATTTTGATCCCATATTGGTTTTTCTCTCTCCTCCAGATCGGTGGGGTGGGGCATTGGAAATGCGCCTTGATCCTCTCGCCACTAGCTGAACACAAGAACAACCCCCCCCCCTTGGTCTTTCCATTGAGGTTCTCTTCTCCTCTGGAAGAAGTTTTGAAAGCAGGTTCTCTTTCATCCCGTTGAAATGAGACCGGAAGAGGAAAACAGTGGCAGAGAAAAATGCACTGAAAAACATTTCCAGTAAGGCCCTGCTCGTTCTACATCAACCCCTCCCCATTCTAGAATGTTAACTATGAATCCTGGTCACCAAAAGGTTGCACATCCTCTGTCTAGCTGGGATTTGTAAGGACTGCTCTTCCTTCCATGGGATACACAGACCTCCCTGATGCAATGGCTTTTCTGTAGGAATAACTCTGTCCCCAATTTGTTTTTGTCTTGTAACGTGAAACTCCCAGCCTGGGGCTGTCCACCTGTTCAGTTGTTGTCTCGAGAAGGATGCAAATGAGTTTCTACCCCAAAGCTAGCATTTAGCTTTGAATTATAGCTATATTTTTTTCCTCCACCCTGCCTTTTCCCCTATTAGTTGGTCTCTAGGAATGGAGAGATTCCACTACTGGCGGAGGGGTGGGAGGAGGAGCAGGAAATAGTGAAAATTGCTGAGGTCTGAAACTGGCTGGAAAGCTACGTTTTTCCCTTCATCCCCTTCTGCTGGACTCCAGAACGTGATGTGTTTGTGTGTCTGTGTGTGTGATGGGGTCATTCATTTCCTTTTCTTTCCTTTTGTGGGACTAAAAACAAGGGGGGCAGAAAGAATTAGGAAGAGAGCCAACTGTGGTTTTTTTTTTTTAATGCTTTTTGGGGTTCTCTGTGAATTGAAAATGAAACAGGGCTGCTTCATGGCCCCGCACCCCGTCCCCAATCTTTTAAAGGGTTCTGTTGATACTGGAAACAAATTCATCCCTGATGCAGGAATGAACAAAGGGTGGGGAGTTCTTTGGGTAAATTGGGAGACGCATGCAATAATTGCTGCTGGTTTATAATTTTTAATGGGGTGGGAGGAGGAGGATATTCAAATTGATTTTAATTCCTGTCCCCTGTTCCCCACTGTTCTTTGGAGTGTGGCTTCCAGCGTGCCACGAAAATGCCATGTGCACTTCTCCACGTGACCTTGCCTCTCCCCTCTGGTGGGGAGAACGCTAATGTCAGATGAGTATGATAAATTGCCACATCGTTTAAAGCACTACTTACTTCCTTTCTCTTTTAAGGAGACAGGCTTGAAATCAAAATAACGGACAGTAAGGAATGCAAGGAACAAATAAATTAGTTCAATTAATTTTTGCTGTTTTTTTGGTTTTCATTACTTTTCTTTTTATTTCTTTTTACTTTGTTGCTTGTTTTTTTAAACCACGTTTTTAAAAAATCGTGAAAGTTTTGCAAGTCAAGCGTGAGAACGTCTGCATTTCCGAGAGCTCTTCCGTCAGGCAAGCTGGCTAAAATCCTTAGAGGAATTGGGGGAAAGTAGGGATATGGGGAAAAATATCCTTTAAAAAAAAGGGAGGAGAAGGTTTTTAAACTCTTTGTCTGATGAAGAGTTCTTGGAAACGTGCGTACCTTTTGGGGAACTTTTGAGGGCTGGTTAATAGAGAATGAGCTTTTCCTCCGTTTTGCTTTGATGTTGACCCAAATCTGTAGCCACCAGTCATTTAGACACATTTTTTTTCATATCTTGCTTCTTTCTACCAGATCAGCTGATTGCATTATAGTGCTTCAGCATCTATTTAAGGAGTGTATTAATTTTCACATGACTCTTTTTTTTGAGAGAGAGAGAAAGGGGGTGGTGATTATTTTTCCCCTTCAGTTGGTAACCTCCCCTCTTTTACAGAACCTGCTAGCCAAGTTCTGAGACTGGCAGGAACGTGTGTTGAAAGTTTGGAGGCCTACCTGTGAAAAGGACAGGGAAGAAGGCTGGCTGCAGTTTCTAGCTTGGTTTGCATAAATCTTGGGGTGGGGTCCTCCTTTTGGCTGAGCAAGTGAGTTGCATCTGACTTCCTGCCACTTCCCTTCTTTCTTGCCTCATTGCCCTTCACAGAAGAAACCGGGGAGGAAGGAAGGATAAATCCCTAATCATGCGGACCTGTAAGGAGACCCTGTCAAAAAGAAGTGGTGTTGATCGAATCGGATGCATTCAGGCTTGCTTTTATGAAGACTAGCAGCAGAAAATGAGAAGGCTGAGCTGCAGGTGATGCCATAAATATCTAGGCAAGACATGAAAGAGCCCCAACTCAGTCTAGCCACTCTCTGCCTCTGAAGAACCGAGCTGCAGCTCGCAAAAGCGTCTGCCTTTTAATAACATTTGTTAGCTGGAAAAGGTATCACCGGACTCCTCCTGATATTTTGTACCACAGACTAACAAGATCCTTCTCCTATGATAAAAAAAATCCTAAGTAATAGTAGATACTTTCCAGTGTATTATTTGCAGTATCCAAACAACAGTTAAATCCATTTAAATATCTGTCTGTCTGTCGGTGTATCAGAAGACAAACAGAAGTTTTTAGATTAGAAAGCGTCACTGACCAATCTCTGTCATTTTAAGCAAACAAAGCCCGATGCCAAATTTATTGTAATGAATTGGATGGAGATGGTTGGCCTAAGGCGGGCTTGCTGATACATCAACGCATGTTTCTAGTCCATAGTTCTATCATTACCTCTTATAACCCAGCATTGGCTTACTTGGGTGCAGGGGAAGCAAACTCCAAGACCTAGATCTCCATTATACTGGTCAGGGAGCCCCCATTCTGAGATGGCTTTGCCTTCCTAGTAGGGCTACAATGGGGCAATCTGGGCACCCATTCTCCTTCACGGCCTTCGACAGCTGCATTGCCCTAGCAGCCCTGGAGGTTGATGGTGACATTTCTTGAAGCCATTTATTTATCTATTTGGACGCCCTGCATGCTTTGCAGTTTTGGGTTATGAATACAGCCTTCTCTCTTTCTCATGGCGGGGGTGGTGGTGATGGAATGATGACTAACCAGCAAGGAACTGGAATCCCTGTAAGCAGAAGTGACCGCTGGATGTTCAAGATGACTTCATGTCTGCATGCGTGAGGGTGTGTTGCTTGCTTGCATTCAGGGTGGGTGACCCGTGTTTCTGTCACTGTTCTGGACTACAGTTCCCAGCACCTCTCGCCAGTAGCTGAGAGTCACCCTTTTGCAATACCAGGAAAGCTATGAGCTTCTTCAGTGTGATGCTTGGGAACTTAGGTATGCCTTATCATGGAATATTTCCAATATCCTTTTTAAATCAGGGCTGAGCTCTGGGTTTACTGATGCCTCCACACTACCACTTATGGACCAACCATAGGCTTGCTTTCTCATTTGTGAAAGCATTTAAGTAGTCACTCAGAGGAAAGCAGGATGCTGGATCATCAGGGTATGGGACCTGGTCCTCAGGGATTGGGTTGGGTCCTCCTAGAAAACACTGGACTCCCAGTCACTCTCAAGGCATTCTAGAGAAGAGACGTTATTCTGGTCCATGACCATAATAATACAGATATGTATGTATGTGGAAAGAGTCTTCTGATTTCCTCCTGTGCTCTCAAGTTGTTTGATCATTTCTTTCAGATGTCTTTGGGGTTATTGCTGTAGGTGACAGAAGGGGCTTCAATGAGAGTCCTTAATGCTTAGAGAGGACTCCTTTATGTTAACAGCAGGAGGAATCTAGAGGTATCACTCGCATAGGATCCAGTGGCAAACATAGCAACCCATCAAGAAATCATAACTGTAGTGTATTTCCTAAACTAAACTAAGAGGAACACTTCAAGTTCTGACAAGTTACTTAATCCTCCTGAAGACAAAGATCACTGTCAGAAAAGCTTTTTTGTTTTATTGGCCATAATTTGGGAGGAAAAAACCCGAAGTAGCTGATGCTGAAGAAGATATCAGGCTTTTCCTGTTTAAACTAGAAAATAAAAGTTCACATGTGGGATAGCTAGAAACTGCCATTGTGTTAAGTAAATAATGAAGAAGAAGAAGTAACGTTGCAGTTAAAGATATTGTTTTGAACTTCTAAGTGCAATCTTGTCTAATAAAGATTTTAAACAGAGATTTCATGGGAGAGTGGGAAGCCAAGGAGGCCGCAGATGGCTGGAAACTTTGTTTTCTGCTTTCTACCCCTCTGTCATTCTGCAGCCTCCCTGGCTGCTCCTACTTCTAACTGAGAAAGCCCCTTTAAAAACAGTCTTTCTTGATGTCTTCTCTTGAGATCCAGTGGAAGCAGATTTCAAGTGGTGCATTGACCTGAACGGTGTAGAAGAGGGAATGGGCAATGGAGTGTCTAAAATAGGCCATCACTGAATGTTTTGATCCCAAAGTGGGCTCTACCAAATAGCCTAGATATAGTACAACCTGGAAATGGCCCCATTCCGAGATCAAACCATGTCTAGTTGGTCTGTAAGACTCTGTGACTCTAAGACGGATGGTCAATCTAAATTATTCTATCACTTAGCCTCCTTCTACCTTCTTAATAAATTGGAGCTGTGAACAAACCAAAAGCCCAACAAATCTTGGCTGAACAAGCCATGATGCAGGATGATAGGGAATGCAGCCAAGGAGACTATTTTGCATCTTGTGGTTTGAGAACTACCCGAGTCTTCGTTTTACACTTTGGAAATCACTGCTAGTTTCTTTCCCCCACCATCCTGATCCTTGTTTTTGCTACTGTTTTTTCCCCCCTCCTCTATAAAGTATTATGCTCTTAGGTGGTTGCTGGTGACAACACCTGTATTTGCTTAAGTCTGAAATGTTTTCATGCAAATTGCTGTTTGCTTTCATTCCGATATGCAGCAAACCCTTGATTTAACAGGGCTTAAACATTCAGCCTTGGATGACAACCCTCCCTCCTCTGTTAAATTGAGGGTATACTGTATTTGCATTTATTCTTCCCTTCTATTTATTCATTACATTTGTAGCCAGGCTCTTTTCCCCAAGAAAGGGTCAAGGGAGCACTGTATTTCTGTCTTCAGAACCAAGTTATTTGTTCTTTTTTGCCAAATGTTGTAGACTTTTCTCCCCCTTCCTTAAAGTTTGCCTTTGGAATTCTGTCCCTTCTCACATAGGTTTTCCTTTTCCTTTTGCAGGGAAGACAGACAAGATCCTCACTGAGTTTAGCCAGTTCTACCAGGAGCAGTATGGCGTTGCCCTCTTTAACAGTGTCCGCTTTGAGATTGAAGGGGGAACGGGACCCCAGTCCCAACTGTTGCATCGGAAGGTAAGTCAGCAGATGGGATCCGAGGCCTTGAGATGTCAGCAGAGGTCCCTTGGTTGAACCCAACAAGGAGAACAAGCAATAGGATGTCTCTCCTCTCTTTCTGCTCTCCTCTTTCTACATTTCATTACAGTTTGGGCATACTATAGAAAAAATATTTCTTAGCACCCAGCAGTATGATTCCTCCATTGCCTCTTGAGTGTTTCTCAGCCTGGGTTTTGTTCAGTTATCCCAGAATTCTCAGCTATGGCCATACTATCAGCTGTAGGTCCACATATTTGCTGCTAGATCATCAGAACACATGGCCGAAAGAACTCGGGTGGACAGAGAGACATATCCTCGGACCAGCCACACTTTGGGGGACCCTCTAGATTTCAGGGTCCCAGATCTCCCAACTCTGGCCCCGATTAAAGCTTAAGAGAGTCTGTGAGAGTGGCTCTAAACCATCATGTGACTCGCTTGCTTTCATCTTAGTACAGTGTGCAAATCCAGCCACTGTGTAAACCATGGATAATTGTGTGGCAAGCTGTGTGAACCCAGACAGCTTTGGTTTGTTCAACAAACGGTGATAAACATGTTAAAGAACTAGTTCACTCGCATCAAATCATCTATAGTTTGAATCTCAAGTTTCCCAAAAGTTGGGTAACAGGTTTTGTGGATCCAGCCCTTTCCCCAAAATTGGAAATGTTGAAGGGGTTTATTTCCCCCTTCCCAATTGGAAGAAGCCCATCTCACTAACATGATTCATATTGTTACCTGAAAATGAAGCTCCATCTAGTTTGCTTTTGAAGCACTGAATCAGGCAGGTGTGTGTGTTCTTAGTAAGTATTGAGTTGGCAGTTCAGGTAGAAGGTTGGGGGAAAAAATCACTTTGCACCTTACCTTTGCAGGATAAATTCTGGAAATTCCTAGCATAAGCTGTATTTTAAGGATATTTAAAGGGTCACTAGCGAAACATTCCTCTCCTTTAAAATTTCTCACCCCACTTGAAATCCTTCACACTGATGGAGTCGGGCACCCCAAATGGCTTGCATGTAGCAGAATAGTCAACCAACCAGCAAAGTGTCCACTTGGGATTTGAATGGCATTATTCTGCTCCCTTCTCTCCAGGGAGATCTGTTGGACCATCACATGGATGTCTGTCTGGGTCTTCATTCTATCTTGGTTTTGCCCTTGCTCAGATCGAGCAAGAAGCCC